>NC_060197.1:47557230-47559730 GCF_021184085.1 Oncorhynchus gorbuscha
ATCTAACCCCTTCACCTAACCATAACCATAACCCTTTACCTAACTTCATAACCATAACCCTAACCCTTTAACCATAACCATAACCCTTTTATCTAACCCCCTAACCATAACCCTTTTATCTAACCCCTTCACCTAACCATAACCATAACCCTTTTATCTAACCCTTTTAACCCTTTTAACTAACCCCTTCACCTAACCATAACCTTAACCCTTTTATCTAACCCCTTCACCTAACCATAACCCCTTTATCTAACCCCTTCATCTAACCATAACCTTTTTATCTAACCCCTTCACCTAACCATAACCTTAACCCTTTAATCTAACTCCTAAACATAATCCTAATGCCTAGCTAGCGTTAGCCACCAAGCTGGAATTCATAATATTTCATACATTTTGAAAAATGTGTAACATATCATATGAAATGGGCCATGTGAAACCACAAATTAATACAGTTGAAGTTAACGTACACCTTAGCCAAATACATTTAAAATCACTTTTCACAATTCCTGACATTTAATCCTAGTAAAAATTCCCTGTTTTAGGTCAGTTAGGATCACCACTTTAGTTTAAGAATGTGAAACATCAGAATAATAGTAGAGAGAATGATTTATTTCAGCTTTTATTTCTTTCATCACATTCCCAGTGTGATCACATTACAGTGAATTATACAAAAGTATGTGGACACCCCTTCAAATCAAGCATACAGCCATGCAATCTCCATAGGAACATTGGCAGTAGAATGGGCCTTACTGAAGATCTCAGTGACTTTCAACATGACACCTTTCCAACAAGTCAAATGTCGGTCAGCCCAGAAGTGGAACCGCCGAGTGCTGAAGCGCGTAAAAATCGTCTGTCCTCAGTTGCAACACTCACTACCAAGTTCCATACTGACTCTGGAAGCAACGTCAGCACAAGAACTGATAGTCTCCTGCCCCCTATTTAGTTCCCTACCTGTCCCCATGTACACTATTTAGTTCCCTACCTGTCACCATGTACACTATTTAGTTCCCTACCTGTCCCCATGTACACTATTTAGTTCCCTACCTGTCACCATGTACACTATTTAGTTCCCTACCTGTCACCATGTACACTATTTAGTTCCCTACCTGTCACCATGTACACTATTTAGTGCCCTACCTGTCACCATGTACACTATTTAGTGCCCTACCTGTCACCATGTACACTATTTAGTTCCCTACCTGTCACCATGTACACTATTTAGTGCCCTACCTGTCACCATGTACACTATTTAGTGCCCTACCTGTCCCCATGTACACTATTTAGTGCCCTACCTGTCACCATGTACACTATTTAGTTCCCTACCTGTCCCCATGTACACTATTTAGTTCCCTACCTGTCCCCATGTACACTATTTAGTTCCCTACCTGTCACCATGTACACTATTTAGTGCCCTACCTGTCACCATGTACACTATTTAGTGCCCTACCTGTCCCCATGTACACTATTTAGTTCCCTACCTGTCCCCATGTACACTATTTAGTTCCCTACCTGTCCCCATGTACACTATTTAGTTCCCTACCTGTCCCCATGTACACTATTTAGTTCCCTACCTGTCCCCATGTACACTATTTAGTTCCCTACCTGTCACCATGTACACTATTTAGTGCCCTACCTGTCACCATGTACACTATTTAGTGCCCTACCTGTCACTGTGTCCCCGGGCAGGTACATGGAGGCAGATGTATACAGCGTGATGTGGCTGTGATGAGGATCCTGGGGCTGAGCGCGGATGTGACCGGGACTCATTTCCAAGCAGGAGGCGGGGCTAGCGCCACGGGAGAACCCCAATGTGGGACGAGTCAAGGAGAAGGACATGGCCACCCACAGAGGCAACAACAGAGAGATGGACATTGTTACCTGCAACAGATAAAACACACTGTAACAGGTTAAACACACTGAAACAGGTTAAACACACTGAAACAGATAAAACACACTGAAACAGGTTAAACACACTGAAACAGATCAAACACACTGAAACAGGTTAAACACACTGAAACAGGTAAAACACACTGAAACAGGTTAAACACACTGAAAAGGGTTAAACACACTGAAACAGGTTAAACACACTGAAACAGGTTAAACACACTGAAACAGGTTAAACACGCTGAAAAGGGTTAAACACACTGAAACAGGTTAAACACACTGAAACAGGTAAAACACACTGAAACAGGTTAAACACACTGAAACAGGTAAAACACACTGAAACAGGTTAAACACACTGTAACAGATAAAACACATTGAAACATATAAAACACACTGAAACAGGTTAAACACACTGAAACAGGTAAAACACACTGAAACAGGTTAAACACACTGAAACAGGTAAAACACACTGAAACAGGTTAAACACACTGTAACAGATAAAACACGTTGAAACAGGTTAAACCCACTGAAACAGGTTAAACACACTGAAACAGGTTAAACCCACTGAAACAGGTTGAACACACTGAAACAGGTTAAACCCACTGAAACAGGTTAA
>NC_060197.1:47564730-47567230 GCF_021184085.1 Oncorhynchus gorbuscha
TAATCTATAGGTCTGTGTAATCTATAGGTCTGTGTAATCTATAGGTGTGTGTGTGTGTAATCTATAGGTCTGTGTTATCTATAGGTGTGTGTAATCTATAGGTCTGTGTAATCTATAGGTGTGTGTGTAATCTATAGGTCTGTGTAATCTATAGGTCTGTGTAATCTATAGGTGTGTGTGTGTGTAATCTATAGGTCTGTGTTATCTATAGGTGTGTGTAATCTATAGGTCTGTGTAATCTATAGGTGTGTGTGTAATCTATAGGTCTGTGTAATCTATAGGTGTGTGTGTAATCTATAGGTCTGTGTAATCTATAGGTGTGTGTGTGTAATCTATAGGTCTGTGTAATCTATAGGTGTGTGTGTGTAATCTATAGGTCTGTGTAATCTATAGGTCTGTGTAATCTATAGGTCTGTGTAATCTATAGGTGTGTGTGTGTGTGTGTGTGTGTGTGTGTGTGTGTGTGTGTGTGTGTGTGTGTGTGTGTGTGTGTGTGTGTGTGTGTGTGTGTGTGTGTGTGTGTGTGTGTGTGTGTGTGTGTGTGTGTGTGTGTGTGTGTAATCTATAGGTCTGTGTAATCTATAGGTGTGTGTGTAATCTATAGGTCTGTGTAATCTATAGGTCTGTGTAATCTATAGGTGTGTGTGTAATCTATAGGTCTGTGTAATCTATAGGTGTGTGTGTGTAATCTATAGGTCTGTGTAATCTATAGGTCTGTGTAATCTATAGGTGTGTGTGTGTAATCTATAGGTCTGTGTAATCTATAGGTCTGTGTAATCTATAGGTGTGTGTGTGTGTAATCTATAGGTCTGTGTAATCTATAGGTCTGTGTGTGTGTGTGTAATCTACAGGTCTGTGTAATCTATAGGTGTGTGTGTGTGTGTGTGTGTGTGTGTAATCTATAGGTCTGTGTAATCTATAGGTGTGTGTGTAATCTATAGGTCTGTTTAATCTATAGCTGTGTGTGTGTGTAATCTATAGGTCTGTGTAATCTATAGGTGTGTGTCTGTGTAATCTATAGGTCTGTGTTATCTATAGGTGTGTGTGATCTATAGGTCTGTTTAATCTATAGGTGTGTGTGTGTGTGTGTGTAATCTATAGGTCTGTGTGTGTGTGTGTGTAATCTACAGGTCTGTTTAATCTATAGGTGTGTGTGTGTAATCTATAGGTCTGTGTAATCTATAGGTGTGTGTGTGTAATCTATAGGTCTGTGTAATCTATAGGTGTGTGTGTGTAATCTATAGGTCTGTGTGTGTGTGTGTAATCTACAGGTCTGTTTAATCTATAGGTCTGTGTAATATATAGGTCTGTGTAATCTATAGGTGTGTGTGTAATCTATAGGTCTGTTTAATCTATAGGTGTGTGTGTGTAATCTATAGGTCTGTGTAATCTATAGGTGTGTGTGTAATCTATAGGTCTGTGTAATCTATAGGTCTGTGTAATCTATAGGTGTGTGTGTAATCTATAGGTCTGTGTAATCTATAGGTCTGTGTAATCTATAGGTGTGTGTGTAATCTATAGGTCTGTGTAATCTATAGGTCTGTGTAATCTATAGGTGTGTGTGTGTGTAATCTATAGGTCTGTGTTATCTATAGGTGTGTGTAATCTATAGGTGTAATCTATAGTGTGTGTGTAATCTATAGGTCTGTGTAATCTATAGGTGTGTGTGTAATCTATAGGTCTGTGTAATCTATAGGTGTGTGTGTGTCTGTGTAATCTATAGGTGTGTGTGTGTAATCTATAGGTCTGTGTAATCTATAGGTCTGTGTAATCTATAGGTCTGTGTAATCTATAGGTGTGTGTGTGTGTGTGTGTGTGTGTGTGTGTGTGTGTGTGTGTGTGTGTGTGTGTGTGTGTGTGTGTGTGTGTGTGTGTGTGTGTGTGTGTGTGTGTGTGTGTGTGTGTGTGTGTGTGTGTGTGAATCTATAGGTCTGTGTAATCTATAGGTGTGTGTGTAATCTATAGGTCTGTGTAATCTATAGGTCTGTGTAATCTATAGGTGTGTGTGTAATCTATAGGTCTGTGTAATCTATAGGTGTGTGTGTGTAATCTATAGGTCTGTGTAATCTATAGGTCTGTGTAATCTATAGGTGTGTGTGTGTAATCTATAGGTCTGTGTAATCTATAGGTCTGTGTAATCTATAGGTGTGTGTGTGTGTGTGTAATCTATAGGTCTGTGTAATCTATAGGTCTGTGTGTGTGTGTGTAATCTACAGGTCTGTGTAATCTATAGGTGTGTGTGTGTGTAATCTATAGGTCTGTGTAATCTATAGGTGTGTGTGTAATCTATAGGTCTGTTTAATCTATAGCTGTGTGTGTGTGTAATCTATAGGTCTGTGTAATCTATAGGTGTGTGTCTGTGTAATCTATAGGTCTGTGTTATCTATAGGTGTGTGTGATCTATAGGTCTGTTTAATCTATAGGTGTGTGTGTGTGTGTGTAATCTATAGGTCTGTGTGTGTGTGTGTGTAATCTACAGGTCTGTTTAATCTATAGGTGT
>NC_060197.1:47572230-47577230 GCF_021184085.1 Oncorhynchus gorbuscha
GGCCCCTTGGTTCCAGTGAAGGAAAATCTGAACGCTACAGCAAACAGTGACATTCTAGAAGATTCTGTGCTTCTAACTTTGTGGCAACAGTTTGGGGAAGGCCCTTTCCTGTTTCAGCATGACAATGCCCCCCCCGTGCACAAGGTGAGGAACATACAGAAATGGTTTGTCGAGATCGGTGTGATCGGTGTGGAAGAACTAGACTGGACTGCACAGAGCCCTGACCTCAATCCCATCAAGCACCTTTGGGATGAATTGGAACACCGAGCCCAACATCAGTGCCCGACCTCACTAATGCTCTTGTGATTGGAGCAAGTCCCCACAGCAATGTTCCAACATCTAGTGGAAAGCCTTCCCAGAAGAGTGGAGGCTGTTATAGCAGCAATGTTCCAACATCTTGTGGAAAGCCTTCCCAGAAGAGTGGAGGCTGTTATAGCAGCAATGTTCCTACATCTAGTGGAAAGCCTTCCCAGAAGAGTGGAGGCTGTTATAGCAGCAATGTTCCTACATCTAGTGGAAAGCCTTCCCAGAAGAGTGGAGGCTGTTATAGCAGCAATGTTCCTACATCTAGTGGAAAGCCTTCCCAGAAGAGTGGAGGCTGTTATAGCAGCAATGTTCCTACATCTAGTGGAAAGCCTTCCCAGAAGAGTGGAGGCTGTTATAGCAGCAATGTTCCACATCTAGTGGAAATCGGAAGAGTGGAGGCTGTTATTACAGCAATGCATCTAGTGGAAAGCCTTCCCAGAAGAGTGGAGGCTGTTATAGCAGCAATGTTCCAACATCTAGTGGAAAGCCTTCCCAGAAGAGTGGAGGCTGTTATAGCAGCAATGTTCCTACATCTAGTGGAAAGCCTTCCCAGAAGAGTGGAGGCTGTTATAGCAGCAATGTTCCAACATCTTGTGGAAAGCCTTCCCAGAAGAGTGGAGGCTGTTATAGCAGCAATGTTCCTACATCTAGTGGAAAGCCTTCCCAGAAGAGTGGAGGCTGTTATAGCAGCAATGTTCCAACATCTTGTGGAAAGCCTTCCCAGAAGAGTGGAGGCTGTTATAGCAGCAATGTTCCTACATCTAGTGGAAAGCCTTCCCAGAAGAGTGGAGGCTGTTATAGCAGCAATGTTCCTACATCTAGTGGAAAGCCTTCCCGGAAGAGTGGAGGCTGTTATAGCATCAAAGAGGGGACCAACTCCATATTAATGCCCATGATTTTGGAATGAGATGTTCAACAAGCAGGTGTCCACATACTTCTGTAACTAATAGATGAACACAAGACTTATGCTCATGTCGTGTTTAGTCGGTATTTGTGAGAATGAATGTTTTCCTCTCTTCTAGGTGTGGTTCTGATCCTCCACATAGTCAAAGCAGACGAAAAAACAGGGCCCAACAAGGATGACTCCATCCCCGCTACCACCCTTACTATCATCCCCACTACCACCCTTACTATCATCCCCACTACCACCTTTACTACCATCCCCGCTACCACCCTTACTATCATCCCCACTACCACCCTTACTACCACCCTTACTACCACCCTTACTACCACTCCTGCTCCAACCCCCTCAGCCAATCAGAACAGTCCTACAGTTACTACCCTGGTCCAGCCAGACAACCGTGACGCTAACCTTACCAACAACATCACCGTCGGTAGAGATGGCAACCAATCCCGAGACCAGAACGAAGATGGGGGTATTGGAACCTTGTTGGACGACGTGACAACGTTTGCCATGGAAACGATGTCGTCGGAGGCGACCACCAGCCAATCTGAGGAATCTGAGGAAGTGGATGAGAAGAATATCATAACGACATCATCACCGGGTAACGTAACGGACAATTTGTGTGTGTGTGTGTGTGTGTATGTGTGTGTGTGTGTTTGTGTGTGTGTGTGTGTGTGCGTGCGTGCGTGCGTGCGTGCGTGTGTGTGTGTGTGTGTGTGTGTGTGTGTGTGTGTGTGTGTGTGTGTGTGTGTGTGTGTGTGTGTGTGTGTGTGTGTGTGTGTGTGTGTGTGTGCCCGCGTGCGTGAGGTAGGGCCGAGAGTCCTGTAGCTAGCTAGCTGCATGTCAGTCTTCCTGTGCATGTAACCACAGCCGTCACGCCTGAGCTCACACACACTGAGCTAGCTGGCTCCCATCTGCCACAGGAAAGACAGACCACTAGGCCGTTAGACGTGTTTTCTAAACTTGGGTCCCTTTTTGAAAAATAACAACATTCCATTATCAATCTACACGCAATAGCCAATAATTACAAAGCAAAAACAGTTTTATTTTTAAAAAATGTAAACTTACATAGTGTGAATACATATATATATACAGTGGAGCAAAACAGTATTTAGTCAGCCACCAATTGTGCAAGTTCTCCCACTTTAAAAAGATGAGAGAGGCCTGTAATTTTCATCATAGGTACACTTCTTCAACTATGACAGACAAAATGATAATTTTTTTCTCCAGAAAATCACATTGTAGGATTTTTAATGAATTCATTTGCAAATTATGGTGGAAAATAAGTATTTGGTCAATAACAAAAGTTTATCTCAATACTTTGTTATATACCCTTTGTTGGCAATGACAGAGGTCAAACGTTTTCTGTCTTCACAAGGTTTTCACACACTGTTGCTGGTATTTGGCCCATTCCTCCATGCAGATCTCCTCTAGAGCAATGATGTTTTAGGGCTGTTGCTGGGCAACACGGACTTTCAACTCCCTCCAAAGATTTTCTATGGGGTTGAGATCTGGAGACTGGCTAGGCCACTCCAGGACCTTGAAATGCTTCTTATGAAGCCACTCCTTCGTGATAGTTGCAGTGTACCTATGATGAAAATTACAGGCCTCTCTCATATTTTTAAGTGGGAGAACTTGCACAATTGGTGGCTGACTAAATACTTTTTTGCCCCACTGTATATACATACACATATATAATATATTGCCAATGGATATATTGCCATTTAATGGATATATTGCCATTTATAAACTGGGTGGTTTGAGCCCTGAATGCTGATTGGCTGACAGCCTTGGTATATCAGACCGTATACCACAGGTATGACAAAACATTTATTTTTATCGCTCTAATTATGTTGGTAACCAGTTTAGAATATCAATAAGGCTCCTCGGGGGGGGGTTGTGGTATACGGCCAATATACCACGGCTAAGGGGCTGTATCCAGGCGTGGCGTCCGGCCTAAGAACAGCCCTTAGCCGTGGTATATTGGCCATATACCACACCCCCCTCTGGCTTATATGAGTGTTTCTGTGTTTGATGTTGATGGTTGATGTTGTTTCAGTGCTGATAGAATCTACTGGAGGAGGCAGTGCCACAGCAGGTACCATCAACATGATCACACCTTAGCTGTGGTATATTGGCCATATACCACACCCCCTCTGATCACACCTACTACATTCAAGGCCTTTTCTTCCATTTGTTACTATTTTATACTTTGTAAAATAATAAGGCATCAAAACTATGGAATCATGTACCAAATGAAAATATATTTTAGATTTTTCAAAGTAGCCACCCTTTGCCTTGATGACAGCTTTGCGCACTCTCGGCATTCTCTCAACCAGCTTCACCTGGTATGTTTTTACAACAATCTTGAAGGAGTTTCCACATATGCTGAGCACTTGTTGGCTGCTTTTCCTTCACTCTGCAGTCCAACTCATCCCAAACAATCTCAATTGGGTTGAGGTCGAGTGATTGTGGAGGCCAGGTCATCTGATACTTCTTGGTCAAATAGCCCTTACACAGCCTGGAGGTGTGTTGGGTCATTGTCCTGTTGAAAAACAAATGATAGCCACACTAAACACAAACCAGATGGGATGGTGTATCGCTGCAGAATGTTGTGGTAGTCATGCTGGTTAAGTGTGCCTTGAATTCTAAATAAATCACAGACAGTGTCCCCAGCAAAGCACCCCCACACCTCCTCCTCCATGCTTCACGGTGGGAACCACACATGCGGAAATCATCCGTTCACCTACTCTGCATCTCACAAAGACACGGCGGTTAGAGTCAAAAATCTCAAATTTGGTCTCATTAGGACTCAAAGATCTCAGATTTCCACCAATCTAATGTCCTTGTGTTTCTGCCCAAGCAAATCACTTCTTCTTATTGGTGTCGTTTAGTACTGGTTTCTGTGCAGCAATTCGACCATGAAGGTCTGATTCACGCAGTCTCCACTGAACAGTTGATGTTGAGATGTGTCTGTTACTTGAACTCTCTGAAGCATTTATTTGGGCTGCAATCTGAGGCTGGTAACTCTAATGAACTTATCCTCTGCAACAGAGGTAACTCTGGATCTTCCTGTCCAATCTGAGGCTGGTAACTCCAATTAACTTCTCCCCTGCAGCAGAGGTAACTCTGGGTCTTCCTGTCCAATCTGAGGCTGGTAACTCTAATGAACTTATCCCCTGCAGCAGAGGTAACTCTGGGTCTTCCTTTCCTGTGGCGGTCCTCATGAGAGACAGGTAACTCTGGGTCTTCCTTTCCTGTGGCGGTCCTCATGAGAGACAGGTAACTCTGGGTCTTCCTTTCCTGTGGCGGTCCTCATGAGAGACAGGTAACTCTGGGTCTTCCTTTCCTGTGGCGGTCCTCATGAGAGACAGGTAACTCTGGGTCTTCCTTTCCTGTGGCGGTCCTCATGAGAGACAGGTAACTCTGGGTCTTCCTTTCCTGTGGCGGTCATCATGAGAGACAGGTAACTCTGGGTCTTCCTTTCCTGTGGTGGTCCTCATGAGAGACAGGTAACTCAGGGTCTTCCTTTCCTGTGGCGGTCCTCATGAGAGACAGTTTCATCACAGCACTTGATGGTTTTTCCGACTGCACTTGAAGAAACTTTCAAAGTTATTGAAATCTTCCGTATTGACTGACCTTCATGTCTTAAAGTCATGATGGACTGTCGTTTCTCTTTGCTTATTTGAGCTGTTCTTGCCATAATATGGACTTGGTCTTTTACCAAATAGGGCTATCTTCTGTATACCAACCCTACCTTGTCACAACACAACTGATTGACTCAAACGCA
>NC_060197.1:47582230-47597230 GCF_021184085.1 Oncorhynchus gorbuscha
GAGGTAATGTGTGGAGAGGTAATGTGTAGAGAGGTAATGTGTGGAGAGGTAATGTGTAGAGAGGTAATGTGTGGAGAGGTAATGTGTCTAGAGGCAATGTGTCTAGAGGCAATGTGTGGAGAGGTAATGTGTTTGGGTAATAATATGTGGAGAGGTAATGTGTGGAGAGGTAATGTGTTTGGGTAATAATCTGTGGAGAGATAATGTGTGTGGGTAATAATATGTGAAGAGGTAATGTGTGGAGAGGTAATGTGTTTGGGTAATAATGGAGAGATAATCTGTGGAGAGGTAATGTGTTTGGGTAATAATATGCGGAGAGGTAATGTATGGAGATGTAATGTGTGGAGAGGTAATGTGTTTGGGTAATCTGTGGAGAGGTAATGTGTGGAGAGGTAATGTGTGGGAGAGATCATGAGTGGAGAGGTAATGTGTGGAGAGGTAATGTGTCTAGAGGTCATGTGTGGAGAGGTCATGTGTGGAGAGGTAATAATCTGTGGAGAGGTAATGTGTGGAGAGGTAATGTGTTTGGGTAATAATCTGTGGAGAGGTAATGTGTGGAGAGGTAATGTGATTGGGTAATAATCTGTGGAGAGGTAATGTGTTTGGGTAATAATCTGTGGAGAGGTAATGTGTTTGGGTAATAATCTGTGGAGAGGTAATGTGTGGAGAGGTAATGTGTGGAGAGATCATGTGTAGAGAGGTAATGTGTGGAGAGGTAATGTGTGGAGAGGTAATGTGTTTGGGTAATAATCTGTGGAGAGGTAATGTGTGGAGAGGTAATGTGTGGAGAGGTATTTGTTCTAAGGGGGTTTTACTCAGTTTGGTGGGAGTACTTTGGAGTGCCTTCCACCCCCCTCGGTAAATGTTTGTAGAGTGAGGGAGGGGTGTGAGAAAAAAGTCTGCATGGAGAGAGGGTTGGAGGGAGAGAGAAAGGTCTGTAAAAGAGCGAGATATGAGGAGTGGGTTTGGGAAAGGGAGGCAGAGGAGGGTCTCAGAGGAGGGTCTCGGTATATAAAGGGCCTCCAGCAGCCACAGTCCTGACAGACAGAGAGAAAGCGAACACTATGGCTACAACAACGGCAGGAGAAGAGCTGGATCCTGAGTCCAGCCCTGGACGTCAACACCGACACCAAACAACACCGGCCACACAGAAACGGCAACCTCTGATATATCTCTGTATCTCTCTCATTCTGGATCTCTGTTGTCCGTCTGTAGAAGGGACCAACTGGCACCATTACCACCATCGCCCCCGACCCCAGCCAGGGTCCATCATCCTGAGCAACAGAGGGCTGAAGGTCCCCCGGGGGAGTTGGGCTTACCTGGATCCTCTCTGTGACCTGGTGACCAGAGTCCTTCCAGGCGACTCCTGCTACGTCACGGTCTTCGGCTATGACCGCGCTGTCATCCCGGGAACACTCATCCCAAAGAAGTTCCCGTGCGCGTTCGAGAAAGGCCAGGTGAAGTACATGCATTTCGGGTCAAAGGTCATTACCAGGGATACGGTGAGGTTACAGGTGAGGTATGACACGCAAACGGACACGCTGGTTATACCGCTGACCTTAGAGGTCGAGGCGACCGCGAACGGTCGAGAGGTCGTGACCACGAACACTCCGCTGATCGTGAGCGAGCTGGACGGGATCTCTAGCGCCATCAATGGTCAGAGCTTGGGGATTCCATTCAGCGGGTCCGGTTTCGGTTCCGCGTCGCGGTGTAAACTCACCTTGTTGATCGGAACGGGCGGTTTCCCCAGACATGGAACTCTTTTGAATTACGTCACCAACGGTCAACCGACGGACTGCCATGCTTTCGTCAACATGGGTGTTCGTTATAAACTCAGCCCTACCTCTGACTCACCTCATATCGACTACATCCCCATGCTAGCAGAGTTACTAGACCAACACGGGAGGGCCACACAGCAGGAGTACTTCCTCATCACAGTCAGGTTTGCATTGTTTATGTTTTCTAACTTTGGGTACTATATAGAGGATAGGGTACTATGTAGAGAATAGGGTACTATATTGAAAATAGGGTACTTTGTAGAGAATATGGTACTATGTAGAGAATAGGGTACTATGTAGAGAATATGACATTTTATAGAGAATATGGTGCTATGTAGAGAATAGGGTACTATATTGAAAATAGGGTACTTTGTAGAGAATATGGTACTATGTAGAGAATAGGGTACTATGTAGAGAATATGACATTTTATAGAGAATATGGTGCTATGTAGAGAATAGGGTACTATATTGAAAATAGGGTACTTTGTAGAGAATAGGGTACAATATAGAGATCAGGGTACTATGTAGAGAATAGGGTACTATGTAGAGAATAGGGTACTATGTAGAGAACAGGGTATTATGTAGAGAATATGGTACTATGTAGAGAACAGGGTATTATGTAGAGAACAGGGTATTATGTAGAGAATAGGGTACAATATAGAGATTAGGGTACTATGTAGAGAATAGGGTACAATATAGAGATTAGGGTAATATGTAGAGAATAGGGTACTATGTAGAGAATAGGGTACTATGTAGACAACAGGGTATTATGTAGAGAATATGGTACTATGTAGAGAACAGGGTATTATGTAGAGAACAGGGTATTATGTAGAAAATAGGGTACTATGTAGAGAATAGGGTACTATGTAGAGAATATGCTATTTTAGAGAGAATATGGTACTTTGTTAGAGAATAGGGTACAATATAGAGATTAGGGTACTATGTAGAGAATAGGGTACTATGTAGAGAATATGGTGTTATGTAGAGAATAGGGTACTATGTAGGGAATAGGGTACTATGTAGAGAATAGGGTACTATGTAGAGAATAGGGTGTTATGTAGAGAATAGGGTACTATGTAGAGAATAGGGTACTATGTAGAGAACAGGGTGTTATGTAGAGAACAGGGTGTTATGTAGAGAATAGGGTACTACGTAGAGAACAGGGTGTTATGTAGAGAACAGGGTGTTATGTAGAGAACAGGGTGTTATGTAGAGAATAGGGTACTACGTAGAGAACAGGGTGTTATGTAGAGAATAGGGTACAATGTAGAGAACAGGGTGTTATGTAGAGACTAGGGTACTATGTAGAGAATAGGGTACTATGTAGAGAATCGGGTACTATGTAGAGAATAGGGTGTTATGTAGAGAATAGGGTACTATGTAGAGAATAGGGTACTATGTAGAGAATAGGGTACTTTGTTAGAGAATATGGTACTATGTAGAGAACAGGGTGTTATGTAGAGAATAGGGTACTATGTAGAGAACATGACATTTTATAGAGAATATGGTACTTTGTTAGAGAATAGGGTACAATATAGAGATTAGGGTACTATGTAGAGAATAGGGTACTATGTAGAGAATATTATATTTTATAGAGAATATGGTACTTTGTTAGAGAATAGGGTACAATATAGAGATTAGGGTACTATGTAGAGAATAGGGTACTATGTAGAGAATAGGGTACTATGTAGAGAATAGGGTGTTATGTAGAGAATAGGGTACTATGTAGAGAATAGGGTACTATGTAGAGAACAGGGTGTTATGTAGAGAACAGGGTGTTATGTAGAGAATAGGGTACTACGTAGAGAACAGGGTGTTATGTAGAGAATAGGGTACAATGTAGAGAACAGGGTGTTATGTAGAGAATAGGGTACTATGTAGAGAACAGGGTGTTATGAAGAGAATAGGGTACAATGTAGAGAATAGGGTACTACGTAGAGAACAGGGTGTTATGTAGAGAATAGGGTACTACGTAGAGAAAAGGTTGTTATGTAGAGAATAGGGTACTATATAGAGAACAGGGTACTATATAGAGAATAGGGTACTATGTAGAGAATAGGGTACTATGTAGAGAATAGGGTACTATGTAGAGAATAGGGTACTTTGTTAGAGAATAGGGTACAATATAGAGAATAGGGTACTACGTAGAGAACAGGGTGTTATGTAGAGAATAGGGTACTACGTAGAGAAAAGGTTGTTATGTAGAGAATAGGGTACTATATAGAGAACAGGGTACTATATAGAGAATAGGGTACTATGTAGAGAATATGGTACTTTGTTAGAGAATAGGGTACTTTGTAGAGAATAGGGTACATGGTAGAGATTAGGGTACTATGTAGAGAATAGGGTACTATGTAGAGAATCGGGTACTATGTAGAGAATAGGGTGTTATGTAGAGAATAGGGTACTATGTAGAGAATAGGGTACTATGTAGAGAATAGGGTACTTTGTTAGAGAATAGGGTACAATATAGAGATTAGAGTACTATGTAGAGAATAGGGTACTATGTAGAGAATATTATATTTTATAGAGAATATGGTACTTTGTTAGAGAATAGGGTACAATATAGAGATTAGGGTACTATGTAGAGAATAGGGTACTATGTAGAGAATAGGGTACTATGTAGAGAACAGGGTGTTATGTAGAGAACAGGGTGGTATGTAGAGAATAGGGTACTACGTAGAGAACAGGGTGTTATGTAGAGAATAGGGTACAATGTAGAGAACAGGGTGTTATGTAGAGAATAGGGTACTATGTAGAGAACAGGGTGTAATGAAGAGAATAGGGTACAATGCAGAGAATAGGGTACTACGTAGAGAACAGGGTGTTATGTAGAGAATAGGGTACTACGTAGAGAAAAGGTTGTTATATAGAGAATAGGGTACTATGTAGAGAATATTATATTTTATAGAGAATATGGTACTTTGTTAGAGAATAGGGTACTTTGTAGAGAATAGGGTACATGGTAGAGAATAGGATACTATGTAGAGAATATGATATTTTATAGAGAATATGGTACTTTGTTAGAGAATATGGTACTTTGGTAGAGAATAGGGTACATGGTAGAGAATAGGATACTATGTAGAGAATAGGGTACTATATAGAGAATAGGGTACTATGTAGACAATAGGGTACTATGTAGAGAGAATAGTGTACTATGTAGAGAATAGGGTGTTATGTAGAGAATAGGGTACTATGTAGAGAATAGGGTACTATGTAGAGAACAGGGTACTATGTAGAGAATAGGGTACTATGTAGAGAACAGGGTGTTATGTAGAGAACAGGATGTTATGTAGAGAACAGGATGTTATGTAGAGAACAGGATGTTATGTAGAGAATAGTCCAGTCCTTTGTCATTAGATGCTACACTTTTGCCTCACTGTATCTGGTTTTGACCCACTGGGGTCACTTCTGGGGTCATCTCTGAGGTCATCTCTGGGGTCATCTCTGGGTTCACTTAAATGCTTTCATACATGTGTTACCATAGGTGACCCTCTGGGGTCACTTCTGGGGTCATCTCTGGGGTCACTTCTGGGGTCACTTCTGGGGTCATCTCTGGGGTCACTTCTGGGGTCATCTCTGGGGTCACTTCTGGGGTCATCTCTGGGGTCATCTCTGGGGTCACTTCTGGGGTCATCTCTGGGGTCATCTTGTGTGATGTATGTGTGATGTATTCTATTCAGGATCCGAGAGGGTATCACCAACAGCCCTCCCAGACCCAGCTTTCTCACCATGATGATGATGGAGGTACACCTATTATTGATTCCTTGATTGACGGACGGATTGAGTGATTGATCGGACTATCTATTTAGTCAGTGATTAACACCGACACCGTATCACAATCACCCAACAAAAAGACAACTTTACACGTGTAAAATACAACGACACAACATGCTATTCTGATCAAAATATTTATTTATGTATTTACAAAAAAAAAAATGTTTATTCACTACGTAGGTGGACCAGTTTGTGATGACGGCCATCACCGGTGACGTGTTGGCAGCGGAAGACGCAGAGTCCGCCTCTGATGACCTCATCTTCAACATCCTCACTCCATTGGCTCCAGACCAAGGTGACATCATCAGCACGGACGACCAGAACCAGCCAATCGCGTCGTTCCGTCAGCGGGACGTCAAAGACCTGAAGATCGCCTACAGACCTCCAGCAGAGGCGAGTCTTTGAGTATTTGTATATTGTGTTAATTTTTCCCCAATGACATTATGTATATTATATATTTATAACGTATCGTTGGAGTGACCAAAGCATTTAAAACGTGTCAAATATAAATAAGGTTTATAAGGACATAGTATAAATAACGTAATTGTTGCCCCAGGATTCTGGTCGTCCCTCTGAGAGGATCGTCCATGTAGAGATGGAGGTGGTGGATTCAGACGGGGTCGCTTCAGAACGGTTCTCCTTCATGATAGTAGTCAAACCCATGAACACACTGGCTCCTGTAGTCACCATCAATACTGGACAGGTACACACAACGCATGCACACACAACGCATGCACACACACACATACGAGCACACACACGCACACACACACACACGCACACACAACGCATGCACACACACACATACGCGCACACACACGCACACACACACTCACACACACACGCACACACAACGCATGCACACACACACATACGCGCACACACACGCACACACACACTCACACACACACGCACACACACACACGCGCACGCACACGCGCACACACACACACACACACACACACACACACACACACACACACACACACACACACACACACACACACACACACACACACACACACACACACACACACACACACACACACCATCAAATTGTGTAATTGTCCGGAAAGTTTTCAGACCCCTTGACTTTTTTCACGTTCTGTTATGTTAAAACCTTATTCTAAAACGGATGAAATAAATGAAAAATATTCAGCAATCAACACACAATACCCCATAATGTATCAATGTATAAAACAATACCCCCATAATGTATCACTATATAAAACAATACCCCATAATGTATCACTATATAAAACAATAGCCCATAATGTATCAATGTATAAAACAATAGCCCATAATGTATCAATGTATAAAACAATACCCCATAATGTATCACTGTATAAAACAATACCCCATAATGTATCAATGTATAAAACAATACCCCATAATGTATCAATGTATAAAACAATACCCAATAATGTATCAATGTATAAAACAATACCCCATAATGCATCAATGTATAAAACAATACCCCATAATGTATCAATGTATAAAACAATACCCCATAATGTATCAATGTATAAAACAATACCCCATAATGTATCAATGTATAAAACAATACCCCATAATGTATCACTGTATAAAACAATACCCCATAATGTATCAATGTATAAAACAATACCCCATAATGTATCAATGTATAAAACAATACCCCATAATGTATCAATGTATAAAACAATACCCCATAATGTATCAATGTATAAAACAATACCCCATAATGTATCAATGTATAAAACAATACCCCATAATGTATCACTGTATAAAACAATACCCCATAATGTATCAATGTATAAAACAATACCCCATAATGTATCAATGTATAAAACAATACCCAATAATGTATCACTGTATAAAACAATACCCCATAATGTATCAATGTATAAAACAATACCCCATAATGTATCACTGTATAAAACAATAGCCCATAATGTATCAATGTATAAAACAATAGCCCATAATGTATCAATGTATAAAACAATACCCCATAATGTATCAATGTATAAAACAATACCCCATAATGTATCACTGTATAAAACAATACCCCATAATGTATCAATGTATAAAACAATACCCCATAATGTATCAATGTATAAAACAATACCCCATAATGTATCAATGTATAAAACAATACCCCATAATGTATCAATGTATAAAACAATACCCCATAATGTATCAATGTATAAAACAATACCCCATAATGTATCAATGTATAAAACAATACCCCATAATGTATCAATGTATAAAACAATACCCCATAATGTATCAATGTATAAAACAATACCCCATAATGTATCAATGTATAAAACAATACCCCATAATGTATCAATGTATAAAACAATACCCCATAATGTATCAATGTATAAAAAAATACACATGAAATACCTTATTTACAAAATGATTCAGACCCTTCGCTATGAGATTCAAAATTGAGCTCAGGTTCATCCTGTTTTCCTTGATCATATTTGAGTTGTTTCTACAACTTGATTGGAGACCACCTGTGATAAATTCATGTTGGACATGATTTGTAAAGGCACACACCTGTCTATATAAAGGTCACACAGTTGACGCTGCATGTCAGAGCAAAATCCAAGCCATGAGGTCGAAGGAATTGTCCGTAGTGCTCAGAGAGGATTGTGTCGAGGCACAGATCTGGGAAGGGTACCAAAACATTTCTGCAGCATTGAAGGTCCCCAAGAACACAGTGGCCATTTCCATCATTCTTAAATGGGAGAAGTTTGGAACCACCAAGACTCTTCCTAGAGCTGGCCGCCTAGCCAAACTGAGCAATCGGGGGAGAAAGGCCTTGGTCAGGGAGGTGACCAAGAACACGATGGAGAACCTTGGTAGAACCTTCCAGAAGAACAACCATCTCTGCAGCACTCCACCAATCAGGCCTTTATGGTAGAGTGGCCAGACGGAAGCCACTCCTCAGTAAAAGGCACATGACAGCCAGCTTGGTGTTTGCCCAAACGCATCTAGAGGACTTGAAGACCATGAGAAACAAGATTCTCTGGTCTGATGAAACCAAGATTGAACTCTTTGGCCTGAATTCCAAGGGTCACGTCTGAAGGAAACCTGGCACCATCCCTACAGCCAAGACAATGCGGAGTGGCTTCGGGACAAGTCTCTGAATGCCCTTGAGTGGCCCAGCCAGAGCCCGGACTTGAGCCTGATCGAACATCTCTGGAGAGACCTGTGCATCAACGCTCTCCATTCAACCTGACAGAGCTTGAGAGGATCTGCAGAGAAGAATGGGAGAAACTCCCCAAATACAGGTGTGCCAAGCTTTTATAAATGAGCAAAAATATAACAATAAATGTTTTTGCTTTGTCATTATGTGGTATTGTGTTTAGATTGATAAAGGGGAAAAAACAAATTAATACATTTTTAGAATAAGGCTGTAATATCACAAAATGTGTAAAAAGTCAAGGGGTCTGAATACTTTCCAAAGGTCCATAATGTCTTATGAGGCCTCTGGCATTATCAACCTTTTGGTCTCTCGCTCTGTCCTTCCCAGATGCTGTTTAAGGGCCAGTCCAGACCGCTGTCGTCCAACCATAACCTCCGAATCAGCGACGAAGACAACCTGTCAGACGTCAGGATCACCGTCCTCCGAGGATGTAAACACGGCGTCCTGACAGTCCTCGGGTCGCCTCTCGGGTCACCGCGGCAACGGGAGTTCTTTACGCCGGCGCAACTCGACAGCGGATTGGTTGTCTACGAACACGACGGTTCCGAAACGTTCTCCGATAACATCCTGTTCCGCATGACGGACGGGCAACTCCACGTCGACTTCCTGTTCCCAGTGACGATTGTCGCCATGGACGACGAGGCTCCGGTCATCAATGTCAACACCGGGTTGATCCTGTCGCGGAAGGAGACCAAGATGATATCATCGGTGGTTCTAAGTGCGACGGATGTTGATTCCGAAGTCTCGACAGTGAAGTTTGTCCTCGTGGCGCCGTTCTCGACCATCGGACAGGTGAGTTCCTTGATTCTTAATGTATGTTGCCTTCATTATTATATTTTGTCTGGAGCGTTGCGATTCTTCTTTTATGAAATGCATTGTATTATTATTAGGTGTTTCTCAGACAATCACACCCACCTGTGGACCTCACCGGATGGACATTCAACACCGCCGAGCGAGTCTACGAATGCGTCGTCACCGAATGGCTCCAACGAGACGTAACAGAGGGTAGGGTGTTCTACCAACACACCGGACCTCAACTCACCTCCACCTTCACTGACCAATTAGTGTTCCGTTGCCAGGACGACAACGTCCCTCCCAACCAATCAGGCGACAACATGTTCCTCGTCGGAATCCACCCGGTCGACGACCTCGCACCGGAACCCTTCCCCGGTTCCACTCTAGTCCTGACCGTCAACGAGTACCAACTCACTCCGATACAGAAGACGTGTTTACATTTCACAGATCTAGACTCTGACGACAGAGACCTGAGGTATATTATCGTTATCCCACCCACTAACACAGACCAGAACGACCCAACACCACTGGGCCATATCGTCCTGACTGACAACCCTAATGTCGTTGTCACTGAGTTCACCCAGGCACAGGTCAACCACCTCAAAGTAGCCTATAAGCCACCAGATCTGGAGTTGGGAACCACACCTAGAGTGGTCCAGTTCACCTTTATTGTGAAAGATCCAGTAGGACACTCTGTAGATGGAGTCTTTACTATCAACCTGCAACCAGTGGACAACAAACCCCCAGTCACCAAAACTGGTGTCGACCTCGACGTCAATGTAAAGAATACGTATGTGTTCACTAAGGATGTGTTGGATGCTACAGATCAGGATACGAGTGCTGATAGTATCACGTTCATCGTGACCCAGGTTCCAAAGTTTGGCGTTCTGAGATGTGTTGGTGTAGATCTGTCCGTGTGGAACTATTTCACCCTAGCAGACATCCACAGGGGTGTGGTAGTGTACATTCACCGGGGTAACGGTCCAGGGAGTGATGTCGTAAAAGTGGACGTTAGCGATGGATACCACAAGGTTCCCGTGACGATCAGAATCAACGTTGTTACTCCGGCTGTCGTGGCAACGCCACCGACGGCCCCTCCAACACCGCGAGAACTCCATATAATCATAGAGGTACACGAGAACGGACAGATTCAAATCACAGGAGACAAAGTCCAGGTCAGCGGCAGGATGCACGTTGATGACCTCACCTTTCTCATCGAACAACCTCCTCGCTTCGGGGTCGTCCAGGTGCAGGGCGTGCCCTCTGATAGGCTGACGCTGCGTGACATCATCGACGGCCAGGTGACCTATGTCCACACCAGTGGCGAGGTCGGACCTGGGAAACGCAACGACACCTTCACGCTCACCGTGATTGGTCCGCGGATCTCCGGGGGCAACAGGGTCTTTCAGAAGGTCAAAGTGCAGGTGTCGATACTTCCTGTTGACAGCGTTCCACCCATAATCATTGTCGGGGATCTGTTAAAGGTCACGGAAGGAGAGAAGAAAGTGGTAACAGTAGAGAACATCAGAGTAGAGGATTCTGACACTGACGTTGACGTTGTTCTCTGTACCATCCTGGTCCAGCCGACATTCGGATACTTAGAGATCACCTCAGCCAGTCCTGGCTCGGAGAAGTCCAGAGCGGGAATCGCTGTGACGGCGTTCCACTACCAAGACGTTCGACTCGGGAATGTCGTCTACGTTCAGAGTATACATAAAAGAATGGAACCCGTTGAGGATAGGACGACGCTCCACTGTTCAGACGGTATCAACCAATCAGAGATGAGCATTTTGACCTTTGTGATCTTCCCAGACAATGATGAGGAGCCTCAGGTGTTCACGCAAGAGTTCGTGGTCATGGAAGGGATGAGCCTCGGGGTCGACGTTCCGATCCTCAATGTGGTCGACCTCGACGTTCCGGGCGATGTTTTGGAATTCGAGGTCGTGGTTCCTCCAAAACACGGGAAGATCGTCCAGCACCTGGCGACAGGGACCGTTATCGTTGTGACGTTCACCTTGGATCAGATCCGAACCGGTTCCACCATCGTCTACGAACACGATGGTTCTGAGACGAGACACGACAACTTCTCGGTGAAAGTAACGGACGGGAAACACGTCGTAGAGAAGGAGGTCATCGTCACGGTGATACCGGTCGACGACGAGACCCCTCGCCTGGCGATCAACACTGGGCTGGAGGTGGAGTTCAGGGAATGGAAAGTCATCACCAATAAGATCCTCAAAGCCACCGATCTGGACTCAGAGGACGGGACTGTGATGTTTATCATCCGCAGGGATCCGGAGCAGGGCTGCCTGCAACGTCTGGTGTCTCCAACTTCATATCAAGGTTTACTGTCTTACCTTTTGTCCAAACAATTAAAATGTACGTACAATATATATATATATATTAGCAAAGTCAATTACAGTTATAATTGGAAGTGCAAATAACCTAAAACGGAAGCAATGTCAAGGTGTTCTGAAAGTAAAACATTTCAGAGTAGGAAGATTTACTCTACTGATTACTCTGCATTCCAAATGCTGTCCCCTATCTAGTGCACTACCCATGCCCATTTCAGACCCAGACCTATCCTAATCAAATCAAATCCTAAACCTAACCTAACTAATCTAGTACCAGGGCCCATTTCAGACCCAGACCTATCCTAATCAAATCAAATCCTAAACCTAACCTAACTAATCTAGTACCAGGGCCCATTTCAGACCCAGACCTATCCTAATCAAATCAAATCATAAACCTAACCTAACTAATCTAGTACCAGGGCCCATTTCAGACCCAGACCTATCCTAATCAAATCAAATCCTAAACCTAACCTAACTAATCTAGTACCAGGGCCCATTTCAGACCCAGATCTATCCTAATCTAATCAAATCAAATCCTCAACCTAACCTAACTAATCTAGTACAAGGGCCCATTTCAGACCCAGACCTAAACTAATCAAAACCTAACCTAACCTAACTAATCTAGTACCAGGGCCCATTTCAGACCCAGACCATTCTAATCAAACCTAAACCAAAACCTAACCTAATTAATCTACTACCAGGGTCCATTTCAGAATCCTAATCTAATCAAATCCTAAACCTAACCTAACTAATCTAGTACCAGGGCCCATTTCAGACCCAGACCTATCCTAATCTAATCAAATCCTAAACCAAAACCTAACCTAATTAATCTACTACCAGGGTCCATTTCAGACCTAGACCTATCCTAATCTAATCAAATCCTAAACCTAACCTAACTAATCTAGTACCAGGGCCCATTTCAGACCCAAACCTAAACCTAACTATCCAGCCTTGATTTTTAAATTCTCTCTTACTTCCCTTCCTCAGGTTTAGTCGCTTCACGTAATGTTTTATTAAACATGACGGTGGGTATGAACTTTACCCAGGACGACCTCGACTCTGGTCTGATCCGCTACATTCACACTGGGCTCGGAGGAGTTCGTGACCTCGTCAAGTTCGACGTCACCGACGGCGTGAACCCGTTAATCGACCGGTACTTCTACGTGACAGTCGGGGGGGTGGATGCGGTGTTCCCGGTTGTCGTGGTGAATAGGGGCGTGTCGTTAAAAGAGGGGGGACGGGCGCTCCTCACCACAGACCTCCTCAGCACCTCCGACCTCAACTCCCCCGACGAGCGCCTGACCTTTACCCTGACCCGTGACCCTGCCAGAGGTCGTTTAGAGGTCACGGACCGGCCCGGCGTCGCCGTCACGACGTTTACACAGCTCCAGTTGGCGGGGAGTAAGGTGTTCTATGTTCACACGGCGGAGGATGAGGCCAGGATGGACAGCTTCCAGTTCCAGGTTGGTCAGAGGAGAGTGGGGGTGGTGGTGGGTGTGGTGGTGGGTGGTGGTGGTTGGGGGTGTGGTGGTGGGTGTGGTGGTGGGTGTGTGTGTCATCAGCTCCCAGTTCCAGATCAGAGGGGTTTTCGATGTCTTCAGATATCCGATTGATAGATTGATTGATTGATTGATTGATAGATTGATTGATAGATTGATAGATTGATTGATTGATTGATAGATTGATTGATTGATAGATTGATAGATTGATAGATTGATTGATTGATAGATTGATAGATTGATTGATAGATTGATTGATAGATTGATTGATAGATTGATTGATAGATTGATTGATAGATTGATTGATAGATTGATTGATTGATAGATTGATAGATTGATTGATTGATAGATTGATTGATAGATTGATTGATAGATTGATTGATTGATAGATTGATTGATTGATTGATAGATTGATTGATTGATAGATTGATTGATTGATTGATTGATTGATTGCAACATCAAAGTGAAGTATTTTCATGTTATTAGACACATTTTTTTTTGGTGTCATCACACATTTCTCTCTTCTGTTCCAGATCACAGACGGGCGTAACGTGGTCTACCGGACGTTCAGAGTCTCCATCACAGACGTTGACAACAAGAAGCCTGTTCTGACCATTCACAGGTTACTATCTATCTATCTATCTATCTATCTATCTATCTATCTATCTATCTATCTATCTATCTATCTATCTATCTATCTATCTATCTATCTATAGTATCCATCCATCCATCCATCCCTCCCTCCCTCCCTCCCTCCCTCCCCCTCCCTCCCTCCCTCCCTCCCTCCCTCCCTCCCTCCCCCTCCCTCCCTCCCTCCCTCCATCCATCCATCCATCCATCCATCCATCCCTCCCTCCCTCCATCCCTCCATCCATCCATCCATCCATGTATTATTGTAGGTTGGTGCTGGAAGCAGGTGAGACCAAGCTGGTCACACCGTTTGAGCTGAGTGTGAAGGACAGAGACACTCCAGACGGTCAGTTAATCTTCACCGTCACCCAACAACCTCTCCACGGCCGTCTGCTCTACAATGGGACCCGCGTTGCCACGACGTTCACCAAGCTGGATCTGATTGAGAACCTCATCTGTTACACACACCACGGAACATCAAACACCCGACATGACAGCTTCCTGTTTACTGTGACCGATGGAGCGCACACCGGGTTCTACGTCTACCCGGAGACCGGTCACGTTACGGTTCAACCGCAGAAACTGGAGATACAAGTCAACGTGGTCGACCGGACAGGACCGCGGGTCTTAGTGAACAGGCCTGTTTCGACCCTGAAGGTTCTCCATACAGGTAAATGCTCAACTTATCATATTGTGTTATGATTGGTAAAATCCTGGACATTTACAGGACAGCTTGTACCCTATCTATACAGGACAGCTTGTGTTACTAGACGACACCCTATCTATACAGGACAGCTTGTACCCTATCTATACAGGACAGCCTGTACAGGACAGCTTGTACCCTATCTATACAGGACAGCCTGTACAGGACAGCTTGTGTTACTAGACGACACCCTATCTATACAGGACAGCCTGTACCCTATCTATACAGGACAGCCTGTACAGGACAGCTTGTACCCTATCTATACAGG
>NC_060197.1:47602230-47607230 GCF_021184085.1 Oncorhynchus gorbuscha
AGACAGCTGTTGGGACTCTGGTGTTGATCTGAACTTCTCAGCAGTCTCATGCTTTGGGACCTTAGTCAGACAAAGAGAGAGAGAAGACAGAGATACGTTTTTACCTTTATTTAACAGTCAATAGACTGAAACAATGGCCATTTTGGTTCTAATGCATGGTGTACTCTACTATTATCAAAGATTTTTTTTTAAATTTACCCAAGATAGACCACAGCCTTTAGTTTTCAATAGGAGAAAATGAATCATAGTGGGCAGAGCCAAGCACAAGCTAGCAAGATCTTATTGGCGCATTCTAGCGTGTACACTACATGACCAAAAGTATGTGGTCACCTGCTCGTCAAACATCTCATTCCGAAATCATGGGCAGTAATATGGAGTTGGTTCCCCTTTGCTGCTATAACAGTCTCCACTCTTCTGGGAAGGCTTTCCTCTAGATGTTGGAACATTGCTGCTATAACAGCCTCCACTCTTCTGGGAAGGCTTTCCACTAGATGTTGGAACATTGCTGCTATAACAGCCTCCACTCGTCTGGGAAGGCTTTCCACTAGATGTTGGAACATTGCTGCTATAACAGCCTCCACTCTTCTGGGAAGGCTTTCCACTAGATGCTGGAACATTGCTGTGGGGACTAGCTTCCATTCAGCCACAAGAGCATTAGTGAGGTCGGGCACTGATGTTGGGCGATTAGGCTCGTAGTCGGTGTTCCAATTCATCCCAAAGGTGTTCGATGGGGTTGACGTCAGGGCTCTGTACAGGCCTGTCAAGTTCTTCCACACCGATCTCGACAAACCATTTCTGAATGGACCTTGCTTTGTGCACGGGGGCATTGTCATGCTGAAACAGGAAAGGGTCTTCTCCAAACGGTTGCCACAAAGTTGGAAGCACAGAATCATCTAGAATATCATTGTATGCTATGGCTTTAAGATAACCCTTCTGGAACTAAGGAGACTGAACCATGAAAAACATCCTCAGACCATTATTTCTCCTCCACCAAACTTTACAGTTGACACGATTCATTCGACGGTCACGTTCTGTGTGAGCTTGTGTGGACTACCACTTCGCTGCTGAGCCGTTGTTGCTCCAAGACGTTTCCACTTCACAATAACAGCACCTACAGTTGACCGGGGCAGCTCTAGCAGGGCGGAAATCTGACAAACTGACTTGGATGAGAAGGTAGCATCCTATGACGGTGCCACGTTGAAAGTCACTGAGACTCTTCAGTATGAGCCATTCTACTGCCAATGTTTGTCTATGGAGATTGCATGGCTTTGTGCTTGATTTTATACACCTGTCAACAACTGAAATAGCTGAATCTACTTTTGTATATATAGTGTATTTGGGTTAGGGCCTTCTGTGTGAAGTGTTTGCCTTTGCACTCTTAAATAACAAAGTTATTTTAAACTTTGACCAAAGGTTAAAATCTACAAAACGTAGTCCATTGTGTTCGTGACAGATTGTAGTTTTGGGAAGAGGAAACTGTATTGAGCTCAAACGATGAGAAAATGTGCAGAATGTCGGCCAAAATCCATCTCACTCCAGCTATTCCCACTCCCTCCAGCCCTTCCCACTCCCTCCAGCTCTTCCCACTCCCTCCAGCTCTTCCCCCTCCCTCCAGCTATTCCCACTCCCTCCAGCTCTTCCCATTCCCTCCCACTATTCCCATTCCCTCCAGCTATTCCCATTCCCTTCAGCTATTCCCACTCCCTCCAGCTCTTCCCCCTCCCTCCCTCTATTCCCACTCCCTCCAGCTATTCCCATTCCCTCCAGCTATTCCCACTCCCTCCCTCTATTCCCACTCCCTCCAGCTCTTCCCACTCCCTCCAGCTATTCCCACTCCCTCCCTCTATTCCCACTCCCTCCAGCTATTCCCACTCCCTCCAGCTATTCCCACTCCCTCCCTCTATTCCCACTCCCTCCCACTATTCCCATTCCCTCCAGCTCTTCCCACTCCCTCCAGCTATTCCCACTCCCTCCAGCTCTTCCCACTCCCTCCAGCTATTCCCACTCCCTCCAGCTATTCCCCCCCTCCAGCTCTTCCCACACCCTCCAGCTCTTCCCACTCCCTCCAGCTATTCCCACTCCCTCCAGCTATTCCCACTCCCTCCCTCTATTCCCACTCACTCCAGCTCTTCCCACTCCCTCCAGCTATTCCCACTCCCTCCCTCTATTCCCATTCCCTCCAGCTCTTCCCACTCCCTCCAGCTCTTCCCACTCCCTCCAGCTATTCCCACTCCCTCCCTCTATTCCCACTCCCTCCAGCTATTCCCATTCCCTCCAGCTATTCCCACTCCCTCCAGCTCTTCCCATTCCCTCCAGCTATTCCCACTCCCTCCAGCTCTTCCCACTCCCTCCAGCTCTTCCCACTCCCTCCAGCTATTCCCACTCCCTCCAGCTCTTCCCATTCCCTCCAGCTCTTCCCACTCCCTCCAGCTCTTCCCACCCCCTCCAGCTCTTCCCATTCCCTCCAGCTCTTCCCACTCCCTCCAGCTATTCCCACTCCCTCCAGCTCTTCCCACTCCCTCCAGCTATTCCCACTCCCTCCAGCTCTTCCCACCCCCTCCAGCTCTTCCCATTCCCTCCAGCTCTTCCCACTCCCTCCAGCTATTCCCACTCCCTCCAGCTATTCCCACTCCCTCCAGCTCTTCCCACTCCCTCCAGCTCTTCCCACTGCCGGCCACTGGGCTTCCTCTCATCACATCACAACATGGCTCCTCGTTCTATCTGTGCTATTATGCTCCATTTGCCAGGAGGAAAGCATGTGACCCAGCAGCCATTCCGGGTCCAGTGGGCCTGGGTTTCCATGGAGACACGGCTCTACACGGTGCAGGAGAGCTCCCAGTTTCTAGAGGTCACTCTGAGGAGGAGGGGCCATCTGGGGGATACGTCTTTCGTCAGTGAGTAGCAGAACCCCAGCAAACACACAACCACCACACAACGTTGTAGTAGCAGAACCCCAGCAAACACACAACCACCACACAACGTTGTAGTAGCAGAACCCCAGCAAACACACAACCACCACACAACGTTGTAGTAGCAGAACCCCAGCAAACACACAACCACCACACAACGTTGTAGTAGCAGAACCCCAGCAAACACACAACCACCACACAACGTTGTAGTAGCAGAACCCCAGCAAACACACAACCACCACACAACGTTGTAGTAGCAGAACCCCAGCAAACACACAACCACCACACAACGTTGTAGTAGCAGAACCCCAGCAAACACACAACCACCACACAACGTTGTAGTAGCAGAACCCCAGCAAACCATGCTGTGTTGTCATGTTGTGTTTCTACTATGTTGTGTTGCTACCATGTTGTGTTGCTACCATGTTGTGATTCTATCATGCTGTGTTGTCATGTTGTGTTTCTACTATGTTGTGTTGTCTTGTTGTGTTGCTACCATGTTGTGTTGTCATGTTGTGTTACTACCATGTTGTGATTCTATCATGCTGTGTTGTCATGTTGTGTTTCTACTATGTTGTGTTGTCTTGTTGTGTTGCTACCATGTTGTGTTGTCATGTTGTGTTGCTACCATGTTGTGATTCTATCATGCTGTGTTGTCATGTTGTGTTTCTACTATGTTGTGTTGTCTTGTTGTGTTGCTACCATGTTGTGTTGTCATGTTGTGTTGCTACCATGTTGTGTTGCTACCATGTTGTGTTGCTACCATGTTGTGATTCTATCATGCTGTGTTGTCATGTTGTGTTTCTACTATGTTGTGTTGTCTTGTTGTGTTGCTACCATGTTGTGTTGTCATGTTGTGTTAATACCATGTTGTGTTACTACCATGTTGTGTTACTACCATGTTGTGTTGTCATGTTGTGTTGCTACCATGTTGTGTTACTACCATGTTGTGTTGCTACCATGTTGTGTTTTCATGTTGTGTTGCTACCATGTTGTGTTGCTACCATGTTGTGTTGTCATGTTGTGTTGCTACCATGTTGTGTTGCTACCATGTTGTGTTGCTGCCATGTTGTGTTGCTACCATGTTGTGTTGCTACCATGTTGTGTTGCTACCATGTTGTGTTGCTACCATGTTGTGTTGTCATGTTGTGTTGCTTCCATGTTTTGTTGTCATGTTGTGTTGCTATCATGTTATGTTGTGCTGCTACCATGTTGTGTTGTCATGTTGTGTTGCTACCATGTTGTGTTGTCATGTTGTGTTGCTACCATGTTGTGTTGTCATGTTGTGTTGCTTCCATGTTTTGTTGTCATGTTGTGTTACTACCATGTTATGTTGTCATGTTGTGTTGCTACCATGTTATGTTGTGTTGCTACCATGTTGTGTTGCTTCCATGCTGTGTTGTCATGTGTTGCTACCATGCTATGTTGTGTTGCTACCATGTTGTGTTGCTTCCATGCTGTGTTGTCATGTGTTGCTACCATGCTATGTTGTTGTCTTAGGTCTCTTCATGTTGTGTGTTTTGTTCTATATTTGTATTTATTAAATAAAGGTTTGTGGCTGACGCAAAACAAATGCTACATGTTAACGTTTGTGAACTATTTCACTTGTTGAATGCACCTCTGATCGATACAAATACCTTTCATCACTAAAACCAGCTGTCAGCGTGCATGACATCACAACGGAGAGAGGGCAGGACTACCAGGCCTCGCCCCCGAGACAGGTGCAGTTTAACCCCGGTCAGACCCAGGCCGTCTGGCGGCTGCGGATCCATGATGACCAGGTGTATGAGGGTACCGAAAGTTTCCGATTGGTCCTGTCTGAACCGGTGATGGCGCTGATAGGACAGTCCAGCTCTGTTACCGTGGAGATACTAGACCCTGAGGACGGTAGGGAAGACGTATTGATTATCAGTACAGTATCGGTTCATCAATGCATAATCAATACATTATTGATCATGATCACATTGTTATTGACAATTATTGTGATTGTGTCTTAACCTCCGTCCTTAATAACCTTCCAGCTCTACTAGCTGCTAACAATTTGAATACTGCCTGTTTCTCTCTCTCCCTCTCTCTGACTCTCTCTCTCTC
>NC_060197.1:47612230-47659730 GCF_021184085.1 Oncorhynchus gorbuscha
GACACAGTATATACCTTATTGGGAGTTCTAGGAGTTAGGAGACACAGTATATACCTTATTGTGAGTTCTAGGAGTTAGGAGACACATTATATACCTTATTGTGAGTTCTAGGAGTTAGGAGACACAGTATATACCTTATTGTGAGTTCTAGGAGTTAGGAGACACAATATATACCTTATTGTGAGTTCTAGAAGTTAGGAGACACAATATATACCTTATTGTGAGTTCTAGGAGTTAGGAGATAGACTATATACCTTACTGTGAGTTCTAGGAGTTAGGAGATACACTATATACCTTATTGTGAGTTCTAGGAGTTAGGAGACACAGTATATACCTTACTGTGAGTTCTAGGAGTTAGGAGACACAGTATATACCTTAGTGTGAGTTCTATGAGTTAGGAGACACATTATATACCTTACTGTGAGTTCTAGGAGTTAGGAGACACAGTATATACCTTATTGTGAGTTCTAGGAGTTAGGAGACACAGTATATACCTTATTGTGAGTTCTAGGAGTTAGGAGATAGACTATATACCTTACTGTGAGTTCTAGGAGTTAGGAGACACAGTATATACCTTATTGTGAGTTCTAGGAGTTAGGAGACACAGTATATACCTTATTGGGAGTTCTAGGAGTTAGGAGACACAGTATATACCTTATTGTGAGTTCTAGGAGTTAGGAGACACAGTATATACCTTATTGTGAGTTCTAGGAGTTAGGAGACACAGTATATACCTTATTGTGAGTTCTAGGAGTTAGGAGACACAGTATATACCTTATTGTGAGTTCTAGGAGTTAGGAGACACAGTATATACCTTATTGTGAGTTCTAGGAGTTAGGAGACACAGTATATACCTTATTGTGAGTTCTAGGAGTTAGGAGACACAGTATATACCTTATTGTGAGTTCTAGGAGTTAGGAGATAGACTATATACCTTATTGTGAGTTCTAGGAGTTAGGAGACACAGTATATACCTTATTGTGAGTTCTAGGAGTTAGGAGACACAGTATATACCTTATTGGGAGTTCTAGGAGTTAGGAGATACAATATATACCTTATTGGGAGTTCTAGGAGTTAGGAGATAGACTATATACCTTATTGTGAGTTCTAGGAGTTAGGAGACACAGTATATACCTTATTGGGAGTTCTAGGAGTTAGGAGACACAGTATATACCTTATTGTGAGTTCTAGGAGTTAGGAGACACAGTATATACCTTATTGTGAGTTCTAGGAGTTAGGAGACACAGTATATACCTTATTGTGAGTTCTAGGAGTTAGGAGACACAGTATATACCTTATTGTGAGTTCTAGGAGTTAGGAGACACAGTATATACCTTATTGTGAGTTCTAGGAGTTAGGAGACACAGTATATACCTTATTGTGAGTTCTAGGAGTTAGGAGACACAGTATATACCTTATTGTGAGTTCTAGGAGTTAGGAGACACAGTATATACCTTATTGTGAGTTCTAGGAGTTAGGAGACACAGTATATACCTTATTGTGAGTTCTAGGAGTTAGGAGACACAGTATATACCTTATTGTGAGTTCTAGGAGTTAGGAGACACAGTATATACCTTATTGTGAGTTCTAGGAGTTAGGAGACACAATACACACCTTATTGTGAGTTCTAGGAGTTAGGAGACACAGTATATACCTTACTTTTTAACATTTTCTATACTACATTAGGCTGTTCATAACATCTCATTGTTCCTATGTCTCTGCCTCAGTACCCAGGGTGCAGTTCGGGGAAGTCGAGCTGCGGGTGGACGAGGCCGACGGACGGGCGGTTGCCGTGGTAACCCGTGACGGCGACCTAGGCCTCAGCTCCGTCGTCAGATGTTACACGCGCCAGGGTTCCGCCCAGGTGACGATGGACTATGAGGAGAGACCAGACACGGATGCCTCCGTCGTCACCTTCAGGCCAGGTACAGAGAGACAGTACAAACACATGGACATCAGGACAGATTGGAAGGTGTGTCCTGCTGTTTTTCATCTGACGTCCCCATTTGTCACATCAACGTGTGTGTTTGTGTGTTTGTGTGTGTGGACATGTTTAACTATTCTTGTGGGGACCAGAAGTCCCTACTAGAATAGTAAACTAAAACAAAATGGACCAACTGGGGACATTTTGTTAGTCCCCACAAGGTCAGATGCTACTTCTAGGGGGTTTAGGGTTAGAATTAGTGTTAGGGTTAGAATTAGGAACTCGGGTTAGGAGCTAGGGTTAGGAGCTAGGGTTAGGAGCTAGGGTTAGTTTTAGTGTTAGGGTTAGAATAAGGAACTTGGGTTAGGAGCTAGGGTTAGTTTTAGGGTTAGGAGCTAGGGTTAGGAGCTAGGGTTAGTTTTAGTGTTAGGGTTAGAATAAGGAACTTGGGTTAGGAGCTAGGGTTAGGAGCTAGAGTTAGTTTTAGTGTTAGGGTTAGAATAGGGAACTTGGGTTAGGAGCTAGGGTTTTAGGAGAGCTAGGGTTAGGAGATTTAGGAGTAGGGTTAGTTTTAGGGTTAGAATAAGGAACTAGGGTTTGGGTTAGGAGCTAGGGTTTTAGGGTTAGAGTTAGTTTTAGTGTTAGGGTTAGAATAGGGAACTTGGGTTAGGAGCTAGGGTTAGTTTTAGGGTTAGGAGCTAGGGTTAGGAGATAGGGTTAGGAGCTAGGGTTAGTTTTAGGGTTAGGAGCTAGGGTTAGTTTTAGGATTAGGAGCTAGGGTTAGGAGATAGGGTTAGGAGCTAGGGTTAGTTTTAGGGTTATGAGCTAGGGTTAGTTTTAGGATTAGGAGCTAGGGTTAGGAGATAGGGTTAGGAGCTAGGGTTAGTTTTAGGGTTAGGAGCTAGGGTTAGTTTTAGGATTAGGAGCTAGGGTTAGTTTTAGGATTAGGAGCTAGGGTTAGTTTTAGGGTTAGGAGCTAGGGTTAGTTTTAGGGTTAGGAGCTAGGGTTAGGAGATAGGGTTAGGAGCTAGGGTTAGTTTTAGGGTTATGAGCTAGGGTTAGTTTTAGTTTTAGGGTTAGGAGCTAGGGTTAGGGTTAGGGTTAGGAGCTAGGGTTAGGAGATAGGGTTAGGAGCTAGGGTTAGTTTTAGGGTTATGAGCTAGGGTTAGTTTTAGTTTTAGGGTTAGGAGCTAGGGTTAGGGTTAGTTTTAGGGTTAGGAGCTAGGGTTAGTTTTAGGGTTAGGAACTAGGGTTAGTTTTAGGGTTAGGAGCTAGGGTTAGTTTTAGGGTTAGGAGCTAGGGTTAGTTTTAGGGTTAGTTTTAGGGTTAGGAGCTAGGGTTAGGAGCTAAGGTTAGGAGCTAGGGTTAGTTTTAGGGTTAGGAACTAGGGTTAGTTTTAGGGTTAGGAGCTGGGGTTAGTTTTAGGGTTAGGAGCTAGGGTTAGTTTTAGGGTTAGGAGCTAGGGTTAGGAGCTAGGGTTAGTTTTAGGGTTAGGAGCTAGGGTTAGTTTTAGGGTTAGGAGCTAGTGTTAGGGGTTAGGAGCTAGGGTTAGGGTTAGTTTTAGAGTTAGGAGCTAGAGTTAGTTTTAGGGTTAGGAGCTAGAGTTAGGGGTTAGGAGCTAGGGTTAGGGTTAGTTTTAGGGTGAGGAGCTAGAGTTAGTTTTAGGGTTAGGAGCTAGAGTTAGGGGTTAGGAGCTAGGGTTAGGGTTAGTTTTAGGGTTAGGAGCTAGAGTTAGTTTTAGGGTTAGGAGCTAGTGTTAGATTTAGGGTTAAGGTTAGGGTTAGGGTAAGAGTACGTGTTAGGTTTAGGGGTTAGGGGTTAGGGAAAATAGGATTTTGAATGGGACTGAATTGTGTGTCCCCACAAGGTTAGCTGTCAAGACTGTGTGTGTGTGTGTGTGTGTGTGTGTGTGTGTGTGTGTGTGTGTGTGTGTGTGTGTGTGTGTGTGTGTGTGTGTGTGTGTGTGTGTGTGTGTGTGTGTGTGTGTGTGTGTGTGTGTGTGTGTGTGTGTGTGTGTGTGTGTGTGTGTGTGTGTGTGTGTGTGTGTGTAGGTGAGCGTGAGCAGCAATGTATCGTGACTCTGGTTGACGACTTGGAGTTTGAGGAAGAGGAAGAGTTTCGCCTGGTCCTCGGAATCCCCAGAAGCCAATCAGATCTGGGCTTGTTGCTGGGTGAGCAGAAGGAGATAGTCATCAGGATCACTGATAGTAGAGACAGTAAGAACAATTATTGATTTGATTGATGATTTATTGATTCATTGATTGATTGGCTGATTGATTGACTGACTGGCTGATTGATTGACTGACTGGCTGGCTGATTGACTGATTGACTGACTGGCTGATTGATTGACTGACTGGCTGATTGATTGACTGATTGGCTGATTGATTGACTGACTGGCTGATTGATTGACTGGCTGGCTGTTTGATTGATTGACTGACTGGCTGATTGATTGACTGACTGGCTGATTGATTGACTGGCTGGCTGATTGATTGACTGACTGACTGGCTGTTTGATTGATTGACTGACTGACTGACTGGCTGTTTGATTGATTGACTGACTGGCTGGCTGTTTGATTGATTGATTGACTGACTGGCTGTTTGATTGATTGACTGGCTGTTTGATTGATTGACTGACTGACTGACTGGCTGTTTGATTGATTGACTGACTGACTGGCTGTTTGATTGATTGACTGACTGACTGGCTGTTTGATTGACTGACTGGCTGATTGATTGATTGACTGACTGACTGACTGACTGGCTGATTGATTGATTGACTGACTGGCTGATTGCCTGATTGATTGATTGACTGACTGGCTGATTGATTGATTGACTAACTGACTGGCTGATTGATTGATTGACTGACTGACTGGCTGATTGATTGATTGACTGACTGACTGGCTGATTGCCTGATTGATTGATTGACTGACTGAATGTTTGATTGATTGATTGATTGATTGATTGACTGACTGAATGTCTGATTGCCTGATTGATTGATTGACTGACTGAATGTCTGATTGCCTGATTGATTGATTGACTGACTGAATGTTTGATTGATTGACTGACTGAATGTCTGATTGCCTGATTGATTGATTGACTGACTGACTGGCTGATTGCCTGATTGATTGATTGACTGACTGAATGTCTGATTGATTTATTAATTGATTGATTTATTCATTGATGTTTCCAGAGTCTGTGATCAGGTTCTCCGAGCCTCGATACACGGTGAGTGAGCCGGTTGCCCACGGCGAGATAACCGTGCTGAGGGTTGCCGTGCGGCGCCATGGCGACGTCTCCAGGGTGTCGGTAGTGCGTGTGCACACTAAAGATGGCTCTGCCCACTCTGGACAAGACTACAACCCTCTGTCACAGGGTGAGGAGGGGGAGTGCGGGGAGGAGGGGGATGAGAGGGGAGAAGGGGGAAGAGAGGGGAGGAGGGGGAGAGAAGGGAGGAGGGGGAATAGAGGGGAGGAGGGGGAGAGAGGGGAGGAGGGGGAAGAGAGGGGAGGAGGGGGAGAGAGGGGAGGAGGGGGAAGAGAGGGGAGGAGGGGGAGAGAGGAGAGGAGGGGGAAGAGAGGGGGAAGAGAGGGGGAAGAGAGGGGAGGGGCGAGGGGAGGAGGGGGAGAGAGGGGAGGAGGGGGAAGAGGGGGAAGAGGGGGAAGAGAGGGGAGGGGGTGGGGAGGAGGGGGAGAGAGGGGAGGAGGGGGAAGAGAGGGGAGGAGGGGGAGAGAGGAGAGGAGGTAGGAAGAGAGGGGGAAGAGAGGGGGAAGAGAGGGGAGGGGGAGAGACGGGAGGAGGGGGAAGAGAGGGGAGGAGGGGGAGAGAGGAGAGGAGGGGGAAGAGAGGAGAGGAGGGGGAAGAGAGGGGAGGAGGGGGAGAGAGGAGAGGAGGGGGAAGAGAGGGGAGGAGGGTGAGAGAGGAGAGGACGGGGAAGAGAGCGGAGGAGGGGGAAGAGAGGGTGGAGGGGGTGGAAGAGAAGGGAGGAGGGGGAAGAGAGGGGAGAGGAGAGGAGGGAGAGAGAGGGGAGGAGGGAGAGAGAGGGGAGGAGGGAGAAGAGAGGGGAGGAGGGGGAGAGAGGAGAGGAGGGGGAAGAGAGGGGAGGAGGGGGAGAGAAGAGAGGAGGGGGAAGAGAGGGGAGGAGGGGGAGAGAGGAGAGGAGGGGGAAGAGAGGGGAGGAGGGGGAGAGAGGAGAGGAGGGGGAAGAGAGGGGAGGAGGGGGAGAGAGGAGAGGACGGGGAAGAGAGGGGAGGAGGGGGAAGAGAGGGGAGGAGGGGGAAGAGAGGGGAGGAGGGGGAAGAGAGGGGAGGAGGGGGAGAGAGGAGAGGAGGGGGAAGAGAGGGGAGGAGGGGGAGAGAGGAGAGGACGGGGAGAGAGGGGAGGAGGGGGAAGAGAGGGGAGGAGGGGGAAGAGAGGGGAGGAGGGGGAAGAGAGGGGAGAGGAGGGAGAGAGAGGGGAGGAGGGAGAGAGAGGGGAGGAGGGAGAAGAGAGGGGAGGAGGGGGAAGAGAGGGGAGGAGGGGGAGAGAGGGGAGGAGGGGGAAGAGAGGGGAGGAGGGGGAAGTGAGGGGAGGAGGGGGAAGAGAGGGGAGGAGGGTGAGAGAGGGGAGGAGGGGGAAGAGAGGGGAGGAGGGAGAGAGAGGAGAGGAGGGGGAAGAGAGGGGAGGAGGGAGAAGAGAGGGGAGGAGGGGGAAGAGAGGGGAGGAGGGGGAGAGAGGGGAGGTGGGGGAGAGAGGGGAGGAGGGGGAAGAGAGGGGAGGAGGGGGAAGAGATCATTGAGAGAAAGAGAGTGAGAGTGGTACACAATACAGAGAGAGTATCGATTTCCGAAATATGAAAAAATATCCACAACTATAAAAACAACCAACTATAACTTGCTGTTTGGCCGTTTCCCAGAGCTGGTGTTTTCTGAGGGCCAGACAGAGCATCTGGTAGAGGTAGAGGTTCTGTATGACGAGGAGGGAGAGATGAGAGAGACCTTCACCCTACAGCTCACACCTGACCAACATATGGTGGCTGACACACAGGTGAGAGACATGAGACAGGTGAGACACCAAACCAAATCCAAAATCACTCCAATTTAGTTGAACATCTAACTCTGTGATTAAGCTGATGAAAGTCAATTGTTGAGTAGAGATCAGAAGAGTCTAGTAGAGACCAGTAGAATCTAGTAGAGACCAGTAGAATCTAGTAGAGACCAGTAGAATCTAGTAGAGTCCAGTAGAGACCAGTAGAATCTATTAGAGACCAGTAGAGTCTAGTAGAGACCATTACAGACCAGTACAGACTAGTAGAGAGCAGTAGAGACCAGTAGAGTCTAGTAGAGACCTGTAGAGACCAGTAGATACCAGTAGAGACCTGTAGAGACCAGTAGAGTCCCGTAGAGTCCCATAGAGACCAGGAAAGAATAGTAGAGACCAGTAGAGTCTAGTAGAGAACAGTAGAGACCAGTAGAGACTAGTAGAGACCAATATAATCTAGTAGAGACCAGTAGAGACCAGTAGAGACCAGCAGAGACCAGTAGATACCAGAAGAGACCTGTAGAGACCTGTAGAGACCAGCAGAGACCAGTAGAGACCAGTAGCGACCAGCAGAGACCTGTAGAGACCAGTAGAGACCAGCAGAGACCAGTAGAGACCAGTAAAGACTAGTAGAGACCAGTAGAGTCTAGTAGAGAACAGTAGAGACCAGTAGAGACTAGTAGAGACCAATATAATCCAGTAGAGACCAGTAGAGACCAGTAGAGACCAGTAGAGACCAGCAGAGACCAGCAGAGACCAGTAGAGACCAGTAGAGACCAGTAGAGACCAGCAGAGACCAGTAGAGACCAGAAGAGCCCAGTAGAGACCAGCAGAGACCAGTAGAGACCAGCAGAGACCTGTAGAGACCAGTAGAGACCAGCAGAGACCAGTAGAGACCAGTAGAGACCAGTAAAGACTAGTAGAGACCAGTAGAGTCTAGTAGAGAACAGTAGAGACCAGTAGAGACTAGTAGAGACCAATATAATCCAGTAGAGACCAGTAGAGACCAGTTGAGACAAGCAGAGACCAGCAGAGACCAGTAGAGACCAGCAGAGACCAGCAGAGACCAGCAGAGACCAGCAGAGACCAGTAGAGACCAGTAGAGACCAGCAGAGACCAGTAGAGGCCAGTAGAGGCCAGTAGAGACCAGCAGAGACCAGCAGAGACCAGCAGAGACCAGTAGAGACCAGCAGAGACCAGCAGAGACCAATAGACACCAGTAGAGACCAACAGAGACCAGCAGAGACCAGTAGAGAACAGCAGAGACCAGCAGAGACCAGCAGAGACCAGCAGAGACTAGTAGACACCAGCAGAGACCAGCAGAGACCAGCAGAGACCAGTAGAGACCAGTAGAGACCAGTAGAGACCAGTAGAGACCAGCAGAGACCAGCAGAGACCAGTAGAGACCAGTAGAGACCAGTAGACACCAGTAGAGACCAGTAGACACCAGTAGAGACCAGTAGAGACCAGTAGAGACCAGTAGACACCAGTAGAGACCAGTAGAGACCAGTAGAGACCAGCAGAGACCAGCAGAGACCAGCAGAGATGAGCAGAGACCAGTAGACACCAGTAGAGCCCAGTAGAGACCAGCAGAGACCAGCAGAGACCAGCAGAGACCAGTAGAGACCAGTAGAGACCAGCAGAGACCAGCAGAGACCAGTAGACACCAGCAGAGACCAGTAGAGACCAGCAGAGACCAGTAGAGACCAGTAGAGACCAGTAGAGACCAGCAGAGACCAGCAGAGACCAGTAGACACCCGTAGACACCCGTAGAGACCCGTAGAGACCAGTAGAGACCAGTAGACACCCGTAGAGACCCGTAGAGACTAGTAGAGACTAGTAGAGACCAGTAGAGACCAGTAGAGACTAGTAGAGACCAGTAGAGACCAGTAGAGACCAGTAGACACCCGTAGAGACCACAGGATGGATAAAAGACTTTGAATCTGTTTTTTGCCTCCCACCTCCAGGTGACCAAGGCGACAGTGTTCATTGAGGAGAAGGAGGGGGGTGATGTGGGGGGCATCACGTTCCCTGCTGTACCCCTCGTGGTGTCCTTCCTGGTCTATGATGACCCAACTCTCGCCTCAACCCCAACCAGCCCCCACCCCCCCACCGGGTACCCCCTTGTGTGTGTGACGGTGAGTTCCTGAATACTGTGCATTCAGAAAGTATTCAGACCCCTTGACCTTTTCTACATTCAGTTATGTAAAATGGATCAAATTGTTTTATTTTCTCAACAATCTACACACAATATCCAATATCCAAATCCACATTTTTTAATCAAGGATCTCTCTGTACTTTGCTCTGTTCATCTTTCCGTCTATCCTGACTAGTCTCCCAGTCCCTGTCGCTGAAATACATCCCCACAGCATGATGCTGCCACCACCATGCTTCACCGTAGAGATGGTGCCAGGTTTCCTCCAGACGTGATGCTTGGCATTCAGGCCAAAGAGTTCAATCTTGGTTTCATCAGATCAGAGAATCTTGTTTCTCATGGTCTGAGAGTCCTCTGGATGCCTTTTGGCAAACTCCAAGCTGGCTGTCATGTGCCTTTTACTGAGGAGTGGCTTCCGTCTGGCCACTCTATCATGAAGGACTGATTGGTGGAGTGCTGCAGAGATGGTTCTCCTTCAGGAAGGTTCTCCCATCTAAACAGAGGAACTCTGGAGCTCTGTCAGAGTGACCATCGTGTTCTTGGTCACCTCCCTGACCAAGGCCCTTCTCCTCCGATTGCTTAGTTAATCCAGGCGGCCAGCTCTAGGAAGAGTCTTGGTGGTTCCAAACTTCTTCCATTAAAGAATGATGGAGATCGGTCTCCCGAGTGGTGCAGCGGTCTAAGGCACTGAATCGCAGCGCTAGAGGCGTCACTACAGACCTGGGTTCGATCCCAGGCTGTATCACAACCGGCCGTGAACGGGAGTCCCATAGGGTGGCACACAATTGGCCCAGCGTCGTCAGGGTTAGGGGAGGGTTTTGCTGGGGGGGCTTTGCTTGGCTCATTGCGCTTGTAGTGCCTCCTTGTGGCGGGCAGGGCGCCTGCAGGCTGACGCCGGTTGTCAGTTGAACGGTGTTTCCTCACCACTGGCGCAGGTGTCTTCCAGATTAAGAGGGCGGGTTTTAAGAAGTGCGGTTACAGAGGACGCATGACACGACCTTCGCCTCCCTGGCCCTTTGGGGAAAAAAAGGTTACAGAGGACGCATGGCACGACCTTCGCCTCCCTGGCCCTTTGGGGAGAAAAAGGTTACAGAGGACGCATGACACGACCTTCGCCTCCCTGGCCCTTTGGGGAGAAAAAGGTTACAGAGGACGCATGACACGACCTTCGCCTCCCTGGCCCTTTGGGGAGAAAAAGGTTACAGAGGACGCATGACACGACCTTCGCCTCCCTGGCCCTTTGGGGAGAAAAAGGTTACAGAGGACGCATGACACGACCTTCGCCTCCCTGGCCCTTTGGGGAGAAAAAGGTTACAGAGGAGGCATGACATGACCTTCGCCTCCCTGGCCCTTTGGGGAGAAGGTGCAGGTGCACCTGAGCTCAATTTCGAGTCTCATAGCATAAGGTCTGAATACTTGTATGTAAATAAATAAGGCATTTTTTAAAATACATTCGCAAACATTTCTAAACACCTGTTTTGGCTTTGTAATTATTGGCTATTGTGTGTAGATTGATGATGGAAAATGTTTTACTGAATCCATTTTAGAATAAGGCTGTAACGTAACAAAATGTGGAAGAAGGGGAGGGGTCTGAATACATTACGAATGCACCTTAGGACCATATATGGTTGGGGAACCCCCCAATATCTCCATGGTAACTGTGTTTTGTACCCCTCCCCCACCCGCCTTCCGCCTTTCAGGCCTGTGACCCCCGCTACCCAGACTATAGTCGTACCTTGTCTCTCTGCGTCTCCGAGGGTATCAACAACACCCTGACAGAGTACCGCTGGCTCCTGGGGTCCCCAGGGACTCCTGATGGTGTAGCTAGCCCACCGAGGGAGCTCAACGCTGGGACCTTCCTCACCTCTACCAGGTTCAGAATCCAAGAAAGCCCCCAAAATAAACTGTACAGCTAACACCTTATTACTGCACATGTCTTACAGGCTCTGTCTTTACTGATAGCTGCTTCGTTGAGGAGAGCTTTAGTCACAATGACTGTGATATGAGTCTGTCTCACCTAGCTACCTTAAGTTGAAAGCACTAACTATATAGAGTAAGTTACCCTGGATAAGAGCGTCTGCTAAATGACCAGTATGTATCATGTAGAAAGGGAAAGACAGGTAACAGGGAATCTGCTTTGAAAGTTAATGCAACATGAGGTTGTGAATGAATGCACCTTTCCTTCCTCCACCAGGTTAGAGTTGAGCCCTTTCCTTTCCTTCCACCAGGTTAGAGTTGAGCCCTTTCCTTTCCTTTCCTCCACCAGGTTAGAGTTGAGCCCTTTCCTTTCCTTTCCTCCACCAGGTTAGAGTTGAGCCCTTTCCTTTCCTTCCACCAGGTTAGAGTTGAGCCCTTTCCTTTCCTTCACCAGGTTAGAGTTGAGCCCTTTCCTTTCCTCCACCAGGTTAGAGTTGAGCCCTTTCCTTTCCTCCATCAGGTTAGAGTTGAGCCCTTCCTTTCCTCCACCAGGTTAGAGTTGAGCCCTTTCCTTTCCTCCATCAGGTTAGAGTTGAGCCCTTTCTTTTCCTTTCCTCCATCAGGTTAGAGTGGAGCCCTTTCCTTTCCTCCAACAGGTTAGAGTTGAGCCCTTTCCTTTCCTTTCCTCCATCAGGTTAGAGTGGAGCCCTTTCCTTTCCTCCATCAGGTTAGAGTTGAGCCCTTTCCTTTCCTCCACCAGGTTAGAGTTGAGCCCTTTCCTTCCACCAGGTTAGAGTTGAGCCCTTTCCTTCCACCAGGTTAGAGTTGAGCCCTTTCCTTTCCTCCACCAGGTTAGAGTTGAGCCCTTTCCTTTCCTTCCACCAGGTTAGAGTTGAGCCCTTTCCTTTCCTCCACCAGGTTAGAGTTGAGCCCTTTCCTTCCACCAGGTTAGAGTTGAGCCCTTTCCTTTCCTCCATCAGGTTAGAGTTGAGCCCTTTCCTTTCCTCCATCAGGTTAGAGTTGAGCCCTTTCCTTTCCTTCCTCCACCAGGTTAGAGTGGAGCCCTTTCCTTTCCTCCACCAGGTTAGAGTTGATCCCTTTCCTTTCCTCCACCAGGTTAGAGTTGAGCCCTTTCCTTTCCTCCACCAGGTTAGAGTTGAGCCCTTTCCTTTCCTTTCCTCCACCAGGTTAGAGTTGAGCCCTTTCATTTCCTCCACCAGGTTAGAGTTGAGCCCTTTCCTTTCCTTTCCTCCACCAGGTTAGAGTTGAGCCCTTTCCTTTCCTCCACCAGGTTAGAGTGGAGCCCTTTCCTTTCCTCCACCAGGTTAGAGTTGAGCCCTTTCCTTCCACCAGGTTAGAGTTGAGCCCTTTCCTTTCCTTTCCTCCACCAGGTTACAGTTGAGCCCTTTCCTTTCCTCCACCAGGTTAGAGTTGAGCCCTTTCCTTCCACCAGGTTACAGTTGAGCCCTTTCCTTTCCTCCACCAGGTTAGAGTTGATCCCTTTCCTCCACCAGGTTACAGTTGAGCCCTTTCCTTTCCTCCACCAGGTTAGAGTTGAGCCCTTTCCTTTCCTCCACCAGGTTAGAGTTGAGCCCTTTCCTTTCCTCCACCAGGTTAGAGTTGAGCCCTTTCCTTTCCTTTCCTCCACCAGCTTAGAGTTGAGCCCTTTCCTTTCCTCCACCAGGTTAGAGTTGAGCCCTTTCCTTTCCTTCACCAGGTTAGAGTTGAGCCCTTTCCTTTCCTCCACCAGGTTAGAGTTGAGCCCTTTCCTTTCCTCCACCAGGTTAGAGTTGAGCCCTTTCCTTTCCTCCCCCAGGTTAGAGTTGAGCCCTTTCCTTTCCTCCATCAGGTTAGAGTTGAGCCCTTTCCTTTCCTCCACCAGGTTAGAGTGGAGCCCTTTCCTTCCACCAAGTTAGAGTTGAGCCCTTTCCTTTCCTCCACCAGGTTAGAGTTGAGCCCTTTCCTTTCCTCCACCAGGTTAGAGTTGAGCCCTTTCCTTTCCTCCACCAGGTTAGAGTTGAGCCCTTTCCTTTCCTCCACCAGGTTAGAGTTGAGCCCTTTCCTTTCCTTTCCTCCACCAGGTTAGAGTTGAGCCCTTTCCTTTCTTCCACCAGGTTAGAGTTGAGCCCTTTCCTTCCTCCACCAGGTTAGAGTTGAGCCCTTTCCTTTCCTCCATCAGGTTAGAGTTGAGCCCTTTCCTTTCCTCCACCAGGTTAGAGTTGATCCCTTTCCTCCACCAGGTTAGAGTTGAGCCCTTTCCTTCCTCCACCAGGTTAGAGTTGAGCCCTTTCCTTTCCTCCACCAGGTCCATGCTGCTTGATGCTGTTTACCTTCAGGCAGGGGCCAGGGTGCAGTGCTCCGTCCGAGCTGTGAGCACTCCAGGACGTGGAGGACTGAGGCTGACTAGCCCTCAGGTGGAGGTCAGCATGGAGGAGGGTGAGTAGTATAAGTGAAATAAGAGAAAATAAAAGTCTCTGCTTCAGACTAGATGCAGTTGGCTACATTACAGTATATCCTAACTGTTGTTCTCCTTTCATCCCCATGTCTCTGCCCCCTTCATGATTTATTGATTGATTAGTTATTGTGTCACCCTAAAAGTTATTGTCATGTCCTTACAGGTCTGTGCCCTCCTCATACCCCTGGGGCAATAGGGGCTGAACCGTTCTCTGCTAAGATCCGCTACACTGGACCAGACGACCCACAGCACCCCAACCTCATCAGGCTAACCGTCACTATGCCACATGTAGATGGTACCTGACCTCACGCCTTTGACCCCTAAACTTTTAACTCTCACCCATCACATCACCAGCTGTCCTCTTTCCATCCTGGCCCTATCCTTGACCTCTCAATTGACCCTGACCCCTTACCTCTCGCCTTTGAACTCTCACCCCTCACCTCTCCCCTTTGAACTCTCAGCTCTCACCTCTCCCCTTTGAACTCTCAGCTCTCACCTCTCCCCTTTGAACTCTCACCTCTCACCCCTGACCCCTCACCCCTTACCTCTCCCCTTTGAACTCTCAGCTCTCACCTCTCCCCTTTTTTGATCACTCAACCACAATCGGTCACATTGACACCATACCTGACCTGCAACCTTTGACCCCTCTGGGTCTAACCCCTCACCTGTCTCTCCCCAGGAATGCTGCCTTTCATCTCCACCCGTCCCCTTTCCAACCTGGCACTAACCCTGAACCACGACCCCTCTCGGTTGGGGAACCACCGTTGTTCCAACCTCCAGGGGGGGCCAGGCGATGCCAGCGCTACCCGTCTGGGGCTCACCTCAGCTGGGGTGGCCGTGGCCGGCGTGGTGGGAGGGTCTCACCTCCGGAACAGCATAGCCCAGGACGGAGCTCTCTCCCTGGGTTTCTATAACAGTCTGGACCTGGAGACGTGTGTCTGGAGCTTCTCTGGATACTATAGCATCAGCGACCTGCTGTCTGACTGTGGGGGGACCGTAAGGACGGACGGACAGGTAGGAACTAGTATTACATAAAAGTAGGAACCAATCTTCTCGGGATACTACAGCATCAGCGACCTGCTGTCTGACTGGGGGGACCGTAAGGACGGACGGACAGGTAGGAACTAGTATTACATAAACGTAGGAACCAATCTTTCCGGGCAAGGCCGGTCCATTTAAAAATCCTTCCTTCCTCCATTGCCCTCTTGCCCCGCAAGTGTCAACTCGTCAAACGTCATGAGTGTCCACTTAATTTGAGGGCTGAGGAGATAGGGTGTGTCTCTTAAGTAATGCTACTTCCTCTCCTTATCTCTAATGCTACTTCCTCCCCTTATCTCTAATGTTACTTCCTCCCCTTATCTCTAATGCTACTTCCTCCCCTTATCTCTAATGCTACTTCCTCCCCTTATCTCTAATGCTACTTCCTCCCCTTATCTCTAATGCTACTTCCTCCCCTTATCTCTAATGCTTCTTCCTCCCCTTATCTCTAATGCTACTTCCTCCCCTTATCTCTAATGCTACTTCCTCCCCTTATCTCTAATGCTACTTCCTCCCCTTATCTCTAATACTACTTCCTCCCCTTATCTCTAATACTACTTCCTCCCCTTATCTCTAATGCTACTTCCTCCCCTTATCTCTAATGCTACTTCCTCCCTTATCTCTAATGCTACTTCCTCCCCTTATCTCTAATGCTTCTTCCTCCCCTTATCTCTAATGCTACTTCCTCCCCTTATCTCTAATGCTACTTCCTCCCCTTATCTCTAATGCTACTTCCTCCCCTTATCTCTAATGCTACTTCCTCCCCTTATCTCTAATGCTACTTCCTCCCCTTATCTCTAATGTTACTTCCTCCCCTCATCTCTAATGCTACTTCCTCCCCTTATCTCTAATGCTACTTCCTCCCCTTATCTCTAATGCTACTTCCTCCCCTTATCTCTAATGCTACTTCCTCCCCTTATCTCTAATGCTACTTCCTCCCCTTATCTCTAATGCTACTTCCTCCCCTTATCTCTAATCCTACTTCCTCCCCTTATCTCTAATGCTACTTCTTCCCCTTATCTCTAATGCTTCTTCCTCCCCTTATCTCTAATGCTACTTCTTCCCCTTATCTCTAATGCTACTTCCTCTCCTTATCTCTAATGCTACTTCTTCCCCTTATCTCTAATGCTACTTCTTCCCCTTATCTCTAATGCTACTTCCTCTCCTTATCTCTAATGCTACTTCTTCCCCTTATCTCTAATGCTACTTCCTCCCCTTATGTCTAATGCTACTTCCTCCCCTTATCTCTAATGCTACTTCCTCCCCTTATCTCTAATGCTACTTCCTCCCCTTATCTCTAATGCTACTTCCTCCCCTTATCTCTAATGCTACTTCCTCCCCTTATCTCTAATGCTACTTCCTCCCCTTATCTCTAATGCTACTTCCTCCCCTTATCTCTAATGCTACTTCCTCCCCTTATCTCTAATGCTACTTCCTCCCCTTATCTCTAATGCTACTTCCTCCCCTTATCTCTAACTTCCTCCCCTTATCTTCTTCCTCCCCTTATCTCTAATGCTACTTCCTCCCCTTATCTCTAATGCTACTTCCTCCCCTTATCTCTAATGCTTCTTCCTCCCCTTATCTCTAATGCTACTTCCTCCCCTTATCTCTAATGCTACTTCCTCCCCTTATCTCTAATGCTTCTTCCTCCCCTTATCTCTAATGCTACTTCCTCCCCTTATCTCTAATGCTACTTCCTCCCCTTATCTCTAATGCTACTTCCTCCCCTTATCTCTAATGCTACTTCTTCTCCTTATCTCCTTATCTCTTTACCTTCACATGGACTGGACAGGTCAAAACAAAGATGACATCACAGAGAGCCAGCCAACGTTCTGTTAGAGAATACAGTGATGACATCACAGAGGGCCAGCCAACGTTCTGTTAGAGAATACAGTGATGACATCACAGAGGGCCAGTGATGACATCAGAGTGATACATCAACGTGTCTCCATCCATTCTCCTGTCTTCATCAACGTGTCTCCTTCCCCTGTCTTTAGGTCCTCAACGTGTCTCCATCCATTCCCCTGTCTTTAGGTCCTCAACGTGTCTCCATCCATTCCCCTGTCTTTAGGTCCTCAACGTGTCTCCATCCATTCTCCTGTCTTTAGGTCCTCAACGTGTCTCCATCCATTCTCCTGTCTTCAGGTCCTCAACGTGTCTCCATCCATTCTCCTGTCTTTAGGTCCTCAACGTGTCTCCATCCATTCCCCTGTCTTCATCAACGTGTCTCCATCCATTCCCCTGTCTTTAGGTCCTCAACGTGTCTCCATCCATTCTCCTGTCTTTAGGTCCTCAACGTGTCTCCATCCATTCTCCTGTCTTCAGGTCCTCAACGTGTCTCCATCCATTCCCCTGTCTTTAGGTCCTCAACGTGTCTCCATCCATTCCCCTGTCTTTAGGTCCTCAACGTGTCTCCATCCATTCCCCTGTCTTCATCAACGTGTCTCCATCCATTCCCCTGTCTTTAGGTCCTCAACGTGTCTCCATCCATTCCCCTGTCTTCATCAACGTGTCTCCATCCATTCCCCTGTCTTTAGGTCCTCAACGTGTCTCCATCCATTCTCCTTCAGTTTCAACCTGTCTTTAGGTCCTCAACGTGTCTGTTATCCATTCCACCTGTCAGGCCACCTCCATCCATTCTCCTGTCTTTAGGTCCTCAACGTGTCTCCATCCATTCTCCTGTCTTCAAGGTCCTCAACGTGTCTCCATCCATTCCCCTGTCTTTAGGTCCTAGGGAGTTTCCATCCACCGTGTCTCCATCCATTCCCCTGTATTCAGGTCCTCAACGTGTCTCCATCCATTCCCCTGTCTTCATCAACTTGCCTCCATCCATTCCCCTGTCTTCATCAACGTGTCTCCATCCATTCTCCTGTCTTTAGGTCCTCAACGTGTCTCCATCCATTCCCCTGTCTTTAGGTCCTCAACGTGTCTCCATCCATTCCCCTGTCTTCATCAACGTGTCTCCATCCATTCTCCTGTCTTTAGGTCCTCAACGTGTCTCCATCCATTCTCCTGTCTTCAGGTCCTCAACGTGTCTCCATCCATTCCCCTGTCTTTAGGTCCTCAACGTGTCTCCATCCATTCCCCTGTCTTCATCAACGTGTCTCCATCCATTCTCCTGTCTTTAGGTCCTCAACGTGTCTCCATCCATTCTCCTGTCTTCAGGTCCTCAACGTGTCTCCATCCATTCTGTCTTCAGGTCCTCAACGTGTCTCCATCCATTCCCCTGTCTTTAGGTCCTCAACGTGTCTCCATCCATTCTCCTGTCTTTAGGTCCTCAACGTGTCTCCATCCATTCTCTGTCATCCCATTGTCTCCATCCATTCCCTGTTTAGGTCCTCAACGTGTCTCCATCCATTCCCTGTCTTTAGGTTCAGGTCCCTCAACGTGTCTCCATCCATTCTCCTCCATCCATTCCCCTGTATTCAGGTCCTCAACGTGTCTCCATCCATTCCCCTGTATTCAGGTCCTCAACGTGTCTCCATCCATTCTCCTGTCTTTAGGTCCTCAACGTGTCTCCATCCATTCTCCTGTCTTTAGGTCCTCAACGTGTCTCCATCCATTCCCCTGTATTCAGGTCCTCAACGTGTCTCCATCCATTCCCCTGTCTTCAGGTCCTCAACGTGTCTCCATCCATTCCATCCATTCTCCCTGTCCCTTTAGGTCCTCAACTTGTCTCCATCCATTCTTTAGGTCCCTGTCTTTCCATTCCCCTGTCTTTAGGTCCTCAACGTGTCTCCATCCATTCCCCTGTCTTTAGGTCCTCAACGTGTCTCCATCCATTCCCCTGTCTTTAGGTCCTCAACTTGTCTCCATCCATTCCCCTGTCTTTAGGTCCTCAACTTGTCTCCATCCATTCCCCTGTCTTTAGGTCCTCAACTTGTCTCCATCCATTCCCCTGTCTTTAGGTCCTCAACGTGTCTCCATCCATTCCCCTGTCTTTAGGTCCTCAACGTGTCTCCATCCATTCCCCTGTCTTTAGGTCCTGAATGCGGTCCAGTCGTATGTGACGTTGCGTGTTCCTCTATTCGTCTCCTACGTGTTCCACTCCCCAACGGCCCCTGGCGGCTGGCTCACCTTTGACCTCCGATCTGACCTCCGCATGACCTTCACCTATGACACGTCTATCCTGTGGCGTGATGGGATAGGCAGCCCTCCCGATGCTCCGCTGCAAGGTAGACAGACACAAGCTAGACAGACACAAGGACAGACACAAGGTAGACAGACACAAGGACAGACACAAGGTAGACAGACACAAGGACAGACAGGAACGACTCACACACACCCTGGAACACAGACAGACAGACAGACAGACAGACAGACAGACAGACAGACAGACAGACAGACAGACAGACAGACAGACAGACAGACAGACAGACAGACAGACAGACAGACAGACAGACAGACAGACAGACACTGGAACACAGACAGACAGACAGACAGACAGACAGACACTGGACAGACAGACAGACAGACAGACAGACAGACAGACAGACAGACAGACAGACAGACAGACAGGCAGGCAGGCAGGCAGGCAGGCAGGCAGGCAGGCAGGCAGGCAGACAGACAGACAGACAGACAGACAGACAGACAGACAGACAGACAGACAGACAGACAGACAGACACCGGACCATAGGCAGACAGACACTGGAACACAGACAGACAGACAGACAGACAGACAGACAGACAGACAGACAGACAGACAGACAGACAGACAGACAGACAGACAGACAGACAGACAGACAGACAGACAGACAGACAGACAGACAGACAGACAGACAGACAGACAGACAGACAGACACCGGACAGACAGACAGACACCGGACCATAGGCAGACAGACACTGGAACACAGACAGACAGACATTGAGCATTTCACTGAGAGTTCAGGACTTCCCCCTCTCTCCAGGCTCTCTGCACCCCACCAGCATGCGTATCAACGGAGAGGGACGTCTGGTGGTCACCTTCAGGACAGAGGCTCGTTTCCGGGGTCACTTTATCCTGTCGCACCCAGGTACTACCAGAATGTTTACAATTTCTAGTATACTCTGCTAATGTCACCCATGGCAGATTCCTCTTCAAGTAATTTAGGAGGGATTGGCTGACCAACGGTCTCTCTCCCTCACACGCCTTCTCTACCCCTCCCTCCACTACCTCTCCTCCCTCCCTCTCTCTCACACCCCTTCTCTTCCCCTCCCTCCCTTACCTCTCCTCCCTCCCTTTCTCACACCCCTTCTCTACCCCTCCCTCTCCTCCCTCCATACCTCTCCTCCCTGCCTCCCTTCTCTACACCCCCCCACCCCAGGTGTATCGGGGTCCTCAGTAGTAACATCAGATGCCCACTCCGGCCTGCTGTTCTCTCTATTTCTGGTCCGGTCTGAGACCACCCTCACACACACCCTGCAGGCCTGGAGCTTTGTGTCTCAGCTGGCTGTGAGTCCACACACACACACACACACACACACACACACACACACACACACACACACACACACACACACACACACACACACACACACACACACACACACACACACACACACACACACACACACACACTCCACCACATCCTACTTTTCTATGCGTCTCCTCCAACATTCTCCCTTCAAATCAAATTGTATTTGTCAAAATGCGCCGAATACAACAGGTGGACAACGTGCTTCTACACCTGCATTACTTGCTGTTTGGGGTTTTAGGCTGGGTTTCTGTACAGCACTTTGTGACATCAGCTATATAAATACATTTGATTTAATTAGATGTGTAGACCTTACCGTGAAATGCTTACTTACAAGTCTGTGTGTGTGTGTGTGTGTGTGTGTGTGTGTGTGTGTGTGTGTGTGTGTGTGTGTGTGTGTGTGTGTGTGTGTGTGTGTGTGTGTGTGTGTGTGTGTGTGTGTGTGTGTGTGTGTGTGTGTGTGTGTGTGTGTGTGTGTGTCTACCTGTGTCAGGTACGTGACTACTCTGGCTCCTACACGGTGGTTCTGCTCCCCTGTCTGATCCCTGAGGGGGGGCACACTGACCCCCCGGTCTGCCACCCTCGACCCCCCCTCTCATTCAGCCTGGACATACGCTTCCAACAGGTGAGGTCAAGTTCAAGTTTTTAAAACGTTATTGTCCATTAAAGTGGTCAAGAGCTACACTACATGACCAAAATAATGTGGACACCTGCTCGTAGAACATCTCATCCCAAAATCATGGTCATTAATATGGAGTTGGTCCCCCTTTGCTACTATAACAGCCTCCACTCTTCTGGGAAGGCTTTCCACTAGATGTTGGTACATTGCTGCTATAACAGCCTCCACTCTTCTAGGAAGGCTTTCCACTAGATGTTGGAACATTGCTGCTATAACAGCCTCCACTCTTCTGGGAAGGCTTTCCACTAGATGTAGAAACATTGCTGCTATAACAGCCTCCACTCTTCTGGGAAGGCTTTCCCCTAGATGTTGGAAAATTGCTGCTATAACAGCCTCCACTCTTCTAGGAAGGCTTTCCACTAGATGTTGGAACATTGCTGCTATAACAGCCTCCACTCTTCTGGGAAGGCTTTCCACTAGATGTAGGAACATTGCTGCTATAACAGCCTCCACTCTTCTGGGAAGGCTTTCCACTAGATGTTGGAACATTGCTGCTATAACAGCCTCCACTCTTCTGGGAAGGCTTTCCACTAGATGTTGGAACATTGCTGCTATAACAGCCTCCACTCTTCTGGGAAGGCTTTCCACTAGATGTTGGAACATTGCTGCTATAACAGCCTCCACTCTTCTGGGAAGGCTTTCCCCTAGATGTTGGAAAATTGCTGCTATAACAGCCTCCACTCTTCTGGGAAGGCTTTCCACTAGATGTTGGAACATTGCTGCTATAACAGCCTCCACTCTTCTGGGAAGGCTTTCCACTAGATGTAGGAACATTGCTTCTATAACAGCCTCCACTCTTCTGGGAAGGCTTTCCACTAGATGTTGGAACATTGCTTCTATAACAGCCTCCACTCTTCTGGGAAGGCTTTCCACTAGATGTTGGAACATTGCTGCTATAACAGCCTCCACTCTTCTGGGAAGGCTTTCCACTAGATGCTGGAACATTGCTGTGGGGACTTGCTCCATTCAGTCACAAGAGCATTAGTGAGGTCGGAAACTGATGTTGGGCGATTAGGCCTGGCTCGTGTTCCAATGTTCCAATTCATCCCAAAGATGTTCGCTGGGGTTGAGGTCAGGGCTCTGTGCAGGCCTGTCAAGTTCTTCCACACCGATCTCAACAAACCATTTAGAAGGTCATTGTATGCTGTAGATTTCCCTTCACTGGAACTAAGGGGCCCAAACCATGAAAAACATCCCCAGACCATTATTCCTCCTCCACCAAACTTTACAGTTGGCACTATGTATTCAGGCAGGCAGCGTTCTCCTGGAATCCGCCAAACCCAGATTCATCCGTAGGACTGCCAGGTGGTGATTCATCACTCCAGAGAACACATTTCCACTGCTCCAGAGTCCAATGGTGGTGAGCTTCACACCACTCCAGCCCCCGCATGGTATTCCAGCACCACTCCAGCCCCCGCATGGTATTCCAGCACCACTCCAGCCTCCTCATGGTATTCCAGCACCACTCCAGCCCCCGCATGGTATTCCAGCACCACTCCAGCCCCTGCATGGTATTCCAGCACCACTCCAGACTCCTCATGGTATTCCAGCACCACTCCAGCCCCCACATGGTATTCCAGCACCACTCCAGCCCCTGCATGGTATTCCAGCACCACTCCAGCCTCCTCATGGTATTCTAGCACCACTCCAGACCCCACATGGTAATCCAGCACCACTCCAGCCACCACATGGTATTCCAGCACCACTCCAGCCCCCGCATGGTATTCCAGCACCACTCCAGCCCCCGCATGGTATTCCAGCACCACTCCAGCCTCCTCATGGTATTCCAGCACCACTCCAGCCCCCTCATGGTATTCCAGCACCACTCCAGCCCCTGCATGGTATTCCAGCACCACTCCAGCCCCCTCATGGTATTCCAGCACCACTCCAGCCCCCGCATGATATTCCAGCACCACTCCAGCCCCCGCATGGCATTCCAGCACCACTCCAGCCCCCTCATGGTATTCCAGCACCACTCCAGCCACCACATGGTATTCCAGCACCACTCCAGCAGACGTTTGGCTTTGCGCACGGCTTGTGTGCGGCTCTTCATCCACAGAAACTCATTTCATGAACCTCCCGACAAAACAGTTACTGTGCTGACATTGTTTCCAGAGGCAGTTTGGAACTCGGTTATGATATTTAAGCTCTACGTGCTTCAGCCCTCGACGGTCCCGTTCTGTGAGCCTGTGTGGCCTACCACTTCACTGCTGAGCCGTTGTTGCTCCTAGACGTTTCCACTTCACAATAACAGCTCTTACAGTTGACCGGGGCAGCTCTAGCAGGGCAGACATTTGAAAGGGAAGGTGTTATCCTATGACGGTGCCACATTGAAAGTCACTGAGCTCTTCAGTATGAGCCATTCTACTAAACAATGTTTGTCTATGGAGATTGCATGGCTGTGTGCTCGATTTTATACACCTGACCGGTGTGACTGAAATAGCCGAAACTGCTAATTTGAAGGTGTGTCCACATACTTTTGTATATATAGTGTATATTTAGCAGGACATTCATGTGCTTACTATGATCGTCTACACTATTGCTCTCTCTATATTTCTCGCTCTCTTTCTCTCTCTCTCTCTCTCTCCCTCTCTCTCTACCTTTCTCTCTCTATCTTTCTCTCTCTTTCTCGCTCTCGCTCCACACTCCTCCTGGTCAGTGGTCCAGTCCCATTGGAATCTGTATGTACGTTTCAAAATAAAAGTCTTTGTTTCAGAATAAAAGTCCTCTTTCTTTCTTTCTCTCTTCCAGGTTAGTGATCCAGTCCCACTAGAGTTCAGTCTGAACACAGTCCTGGTGTTGTTGTCTAAGAGAGAACTGTGGCTGTCTGATGGGTCCATGGGATTCGGACAAGATGACGACATAGCTTTTAGTAAAGGTACGCACAACACAGACACCTAGAACACACACACACTGTTTCAATTATTTTTCCCCCCTTCACTCTGTCCCTCAGGTGACCACATGTCCAGGATTGTGTCGGACAGTCCCGCATTTTGACCTTATGTCCCACGTCCCGCAACTAAACAATTACGTTCCCGGAAATCTTGTCAAGAAATTCAAAACACTGATTTAGAATAAAAGGTTGATTTGTCCCCGTATTTAAGGCAGACATTCCAACCTGTCTCTTGCAGTCGTGTTGTGCTTATGAAAAGATACAGAGTGTTCAGAAGGTATTCAGACCCCTTGACTGGTACAGAGCGTATCTCATTTACATAATTATTCACACCCCTTTGCTATGACACTCCAAATGGAGCTCAGGTTCATCCAATCGCCTTTGATCATCCTTGACACACACCTGTCTATAACGGTCCCACGGTCGACAGTGCAGAAACGATACAGACAGTCCAAGGAACTGTCTGTAGATCTCTGAGATATAGTTGTGATGAGGTGTATATATCTGGGTAAGGGTATAAAACCATTTCAACGGTGTTGAAAGTTTCCAAGAGCACAGTGTTCTCCATCATTGGAAAAATATGGAACTACCCACACTCTCTGCCTAGAGCTCGCCGTCCAACCAAACTGAGAAACCGGGCAAGAAGGACCTTCGTCAGGGAGGTGACCAAGAACCCAATGACCACTCTGACAGAACTACAGAGTTCTTTGGCTGAGATGGAAGAACCTGCCAGAAGGACAACAGTCTCTACAGCACTTCACCAATCTGGATTTTATGGGAGAGTGGCCAGACAGAAGCCACTCCTGAGAAAAAGGGACATGACAGCATGCCTGGAGTTTGGCACGTGAAAGCCCTATGTCTGGAGAAAACCAGGAACAGCTCATCACCTGTTTAACATCGTCCCTACCGTGAAGCATGGTGGTGGCAGCATCATGCTATGGGGATGCTTTTCAGCGACTGGGAGACTGGTAAGGATAGAGGGAACAATGAATGAAGCCAAATACATTCAAATGCTTGAAGAGAACCTGCTTCAGAGTGCAAACGACCTTAGACTGGTGTGAAGATTTACGTTCCAACAGGACAATGATCTCCAAGCACACAGCCAAAGCAACGCTGCAATGGCTTCAGAACAAGAATGTGAAAGGCTTTGAGTGGCCCAAGGCCCAGACTTAAATCCCATTTAAAATCTGTGGAAAGACTTGAAGATTGCTGTTCACTGCTGCTCCTCATCTAACTTAACCACTTCTCCAATCGCTGTTGAGATTCTGATATTCGTCGCAGAGCATCACGAGACGTAGGCCAATGTCATAGGCCTATCGACAACCAGTTATGTTTCTCAAAACCCTTTCGGGCTAAAATTCCAGCTAAAGTTGTAAAAGACAGAGAGTTAAAGACCTAACTAAGTAAATAAAGAGCCCTACTACACTGAAACATGGTTGGGTTTAGTAGACTACAGGGGTGTAGTGGTACCGTTGGGTTTAGTAGACTAGACTACAGGGGTGTAGTGGTACCGTTGGGTTTAGTAGACTAGACTACAGGGGTGTAGTGGTACCGTTGGGTTTAGTAGACTACAGGGGTGTAGTGGTACCGTTGGGTTTAGTAGACTACAGGGGTGTAGTGGTACCATTGGGTTTAGTAGACTACAGGGGTGTAGTGGTACCGTTGGGTTTAGTAGACTACAGGGATGTAGTGGTACCGTTGGGTTTAGTAGACTACAGGGGTGTAGTGGTACCGTTGGGTTTAGTAGACTACAGGGGTGTAGTGGTACCGTTGGGTTTAGTAGACTACAGGGGTGTAGTGGTACTGTTGGGTATAGTAGACTACAGGGGTGTAGTGGTACCGTTGGGTTTAGTAGACTACAGGGGTGTAGTGGTACCGTTGGGTTTAGTAGACTAGACTACAGGGATGTAGTGGTACCGTTGGGTTTAGTAGACTACAGGGGTGTAGTGGTACCGTTGGGTTTAGTAGACTACAGGGGTGTAGTGGTACCGTTGGGTTTAGTAGACTACAGGGGTGTAGTGGTACCATTGGGTTTAGTAGAATACAGGGGTGTAGTGGTACCGTTGGGTTTAGTAGACTACAGGGGTGTAGTGGTACCGTTGGGTTTAGTAGACTACAGGGGTGTAGTGGTACCGTTGGGTTTAGTAGACTACAGGGGTGTAGTGGTACCGTTGGGTTTAGTAGACTACAGGGGTGTAGTGGTACCGTTGGGTTTAGTAGACTAGACTACAGGGATGTAGTGGTACCGTTGGGTTTAGTAGACTACAGGGGTGTAGTGGTACCGTTGGGTTTAGTAGACTACAGGGGTGTAGTGGTACCGTTGGGTTTAGTAGACTACAGGGGTGTAGTGGTACCATTGGGTTTAGTAGACTACAGGGGTGTAGTGGTACCGTTGGGTTTAGTAGACTACAGGGGTGTAGTGGTACCGTTGGGTTTAGTAGACTACAGGGGTGTAGTGGTACCGTTGGGTTTAGTAGACTACAGGGGTGTAGTGGTACCGTTGGGTTTAGTAGACTACAGGGGTGTAGTGGTACCGTTGGGTTTAGTAGACTAGACTACAGGGGTGTAGTGGTACCGTTGGGTTTAGTAGACTAGACTACAGGGGTGTAGTGGTACCGTTGGGTTTAGTAGACTAGACTACAGGGGTGTAGTGGTACCGTTGGGTTTAGTAGACTACAGGGGTGTAGTGGTACCATTGGGTTTAGTAGACTAGACTACAGGGGTGTAGTGGTACCGTTGGGTTTAGTAGACTAGACTACAGGGGTGTAGTGGTACCATTGGGTTTAGTAGACTACAGGGGTGTAGTGGTACCGTTGGGTTTAGTAGACTACAGGGGTGTAGTGGTACCGTTGGGTTTAGTAGACTACAGGGGTGTAGTGGTACCGTTGGGTTTAGTAGACTACAGGGGTATAGTGGTACCGTTGGGTTTAGTAGACTACAGGGGTGTAGTGGTACCATTGGGTTTAGTAGACTAGACTACAGGGGTGTAGTGGTACCGTTGGGTTTAGTAGACTACAGGGGTGTAGTGGTACCGTTGGGTTTAGTAGACTACAGGGGTGTAGTGGTACCGTTGGGTTTAGTAGACTACAGGGGTGTAGTGGTACCGTTGGGTTTAGTAGACTAGACTACAGGGGTGTAGTGGTACCGTTGGGTTTAGTAGACTAGACTACAGGGGTGTAGTGGTACCGTTGGGTTTAGTAGACTAGACTACAGGGGTGTAGTGGTACCGTTGGGTTTAGTAGACTACAGGGGTGTAGTGGTACCATTGGGTTTAGTAGACTAGACTACAGGGGTGTAGTGGTACCGTTGGGTTTAGTAGACTAGACTACAGGGGTGTAGTGGTACCATTGGGTTTAGTAGACTACAGGGGTGTAGTGGTACCGTTGGGTTTAGTAGACTACAGGGGTGTAGTGGTACCGTTGGGTTTAGTAGACTACAGGGGTGTAGTGGTACCGTTGGGTTTAGTAGACTACAGGGGTATAGTGGTACCGTTGGGTTTAGTAGACTACAGGGGTGTAGTGGTACCATTGGGTTTAGTAGACTAGACTACAGGGGTGTAGTGGTACCGTTGGGTTTAGTAGACTACAGGGGTGTAGTGGTACCGTTGGGTTTAGTAGACTACAGGGGTGTAGTGGTACCGTTGGGTTTAGTAGACTAGACTACAGGGGTGTAGTGGTACCGTTGGGTTTAGTAGACTACATGGGTGTAGTGGTACCGTTGGGTTTAGTAGACTACAGGGGTGTAGTGGTACCATTGGGTTTAGTAGACTACAGGGGTGTAGTGGTACCGTTGGGTTTAGTAGACTACAGGGGTGTAGTGGTACCGTTGGGTTTAGTAGACTACAGGGGTGTAGTGGTACCGTTGGGTTTAGTAGACTACAGGGGTGTAGTGGTACCGTTGGGTTTAGTAGACTACAGGGGTGTAGTGGTACCGTTGGGTTTAGTAGACTACAGGGGTGTGGTGGTACCGTTTATCACGACACCATGAGGGGGGTTTACCACTACACCATGAGGGGGTTTACCACTACACCATGAGGGGGGTTTACCACTACACCATGAGGGGGGTTTACCACTACACCATGAGGGGGGTTTATCACTACACCATGAGGGGGGTTTACCACTACACCATGAGGGGGTTTACCACTACACCATGAGGGGGTTTATCACTACACCATGAGGGGGGTTTACCACTACACCATGAGGGGGGTTTATCACTACACCACGAGGGGGAGGGGGGTTTATCACCACACCATGAGGGGGATTTATCACTACACCATGAGGGGGGGTTGTGTGTGTGTATGTGGGGAGGGCATTAATGTACAGTACACTGTCCCGCAAATGTCTGGCAAAGTGATCCGTTTGTCCTACATCTGGGTATTTTAAATGTGATTACATTACCTGTCCTTGTCCTCCTAGATGCTGTGATCTACGGCCGTGTGATGGTTGACCCCGTCCAGTCGCTAGGCAACTCCTTCCAGTGTCACATACAGCAGGTCTTCCTGTGTACCGGCGCTGACGGTTACATACCAAAATATCGCCCCGGCAACGGAGAGTACGGTTGCCTTGCCGATGCCTCATCTCTGCTCTACAGGCTGAAGATACTGGTATGTAACAATGTGTGTGTGTCTGTGTGTGTCTGTGTGTGTAGTTTATCAACATTATACAATTGTTAAACCAACAACAGAATTCTGTTTCCCCCCCTCTTCTCTCTCTCTCTCTCTCTCTCTCTCTCTCTCTCTCTCTCACTCCCCCTCCCCTCTCTTGCTCCCTCTCACCTCTCCCTCTCCCAGGACAAGGCTGAGCCAGAGAGCCAGGAGGTAGAGTTTGGAGGTATCCGATTTGAGGCCCGTCTGGCTGGGGACACACCCGGTGCTTTCCCCCTGGTCTCTCAACCTGATGCTGACGGGTTCAGCCTCTCCTCAGCTCCTCTCTTCCAGGTCAGTCAGCCAGTCAACTCAGCCAGTCAGCCAGTCAGCCAGTCAGCCAGTCAGTCAGTCAGCTAGTCAGTCAGTCCACTCAGCCAGTCCACTCAGCCAGTCCACTCAGCCAGTCCACTCTGCCGGTCAGTCAGCCAGTCAGTCAGCCAGTCAGTCAGCCAGTCAGTCAGTCAGCCAGTCAATCAGCCAGCCAGTCAGCCAGTCAGTCAATCAGTCAGCCAGTCAGTCAGTCAGTCAATCAGTCAGTCAATCAGCCAGTCAATCAGCCAATCAGCCAGCCAGTCAATCAGCCAGTTAGCCAGTCAGTCAGTCAGTCAATCAGCCAGTCAGCCAGTCAGTCAGCCAGTCAGTCAATCAGCCAGTCAATCAGCCAGTCAGTCAGCCAGTCAGTCAGCCAGTCAGTCAATCAGTCAGTCCACTCAGCCAGTCAGTCAGCCAGTCAGCCAGTCCACTCAGCCAGTCCACTCAGCCAGTCAGCCAGTCAGCCAGTCAGTCAGTCAGCCAGTCCACTCAGCCAGTCCACTCAGCCATTCAACTCAGCCAGTCAGTCAATCAGTCAGTCAGTCAATCAGTCAGTCAATCAGCCAGTCAATCAGCCAATCAGCCAGCCAGTCAATCAGCCAGTTAGCCAGTCAGTCAATCAGCCAGTCAGCCAGTCAGTCAGCCAGTCAGTCAATCAGCCAGTCAATCAGCCAGTCAGTCAGCCAGTCAGTCAATCAGTCAGTCCACTCAGCCAGTCAGTCAGCCAGTCCACTCAGCCAGTCCACTCAGCCAGTCCACTCAGCCAGTCAGCCAGTCAGTCAGTCAGTCAATCAGTCAGCCAGTCAGTCAGTCAGTCAGTCAGTCAGTCAGTCAGTCAGTCAGTCAGTCAGTCAGTCAGTCAATCAGTCAGTCAGTCAGTCAGTCAATCAGTCAGTCAATCAGCCAGTCAATCAGCCAATCAGCCAGCCAGTCAATCAGCCAGTTAGCCAGTCAGTCAATCAGCCAGTCAGCCAGTCAGTCAGCCAGTCAGTCAATCAGCCAGTCAATCAGCCAGTCAGTCAGCCAGTCAGTCAATCAGTCAGTCCACTCAGCCAGTCAGTCAGCCAGTCAGCCAGTCCACTCAGCCAGTCCACTCAGCCAGTCAGCCAGTCAGTCAGTCAGTCAGCCAGTCCACTCAGCCAGTCCACTCAGCCAGTCAACTCAGCCAGTCAGTCAGTCAGCCAGTCAGCCAGTCAGTCAGTCAGTCAGCCAGTCCACTCAGCCAGTCCACTCAGCCAGTCAACTCAGCCAGTCAGTCAGCCAGTCAGCCAGTCAGTCAGCCAGTCAGTCAGCCAGTCAGTCAGTCAGTCAGCCAGTCAGCCAGTCAGCCAGTCAAAGCTTTCACTTTGAATAAAAAAATTGTAATCTCCACTACATACATATAAACCCCCTCTCTCCCTCCTCTCTCCCTCCTCTCTCCCTCCTCTCTCCCTCCTCTCTCCCTCCACTCTTCCTTCTATCCTCCCTACATCTACATTTAAATGTTTTGTCATTTATCAATAGCTACTTACAATTAGTGCATTTATCTTAAGATAGCTCGGTCAGACAACCACATCACTCTTTTCTCATCCATCTCTCCTCCCTTCATCCATCTCTCCTCCCTTCATCCATCTCTCCTCCCTTCATCCATCTCTCCTCCCTTCATCCATCTCTCCTCCCTTCATCCGTCTCTCCTCCCTTCATCCATCTCTCCTCCCTTCATCCGTCTCTCCTCCCTTCATCCATCTCTCCTCCCTTCATCCATCTCTCCTCCCTTCATCCATCTCTCCTCCCTTCATCCATCTCTCCTCCCTTCATCCATCTCTCCTCCCTTCATCCATCTCTCCTCCCTTCATCCATCTCTCCTCCCTTCATCCGTCTCTCCTCCCTTCATCCGTCTCTTCCATCAGGTGGCTGCTGGTCATGAGTGGTACATGCATGCCGTCTACACAGTGGGCTCCAGGGACCACGGCAACCGCAACTACAACAACCATAATCACGCTGTAGGCAAGCGGAGTCTGTTCCTGCAGCACCACGTCATCTCCAGCAGGGGGCGCCAGAAGAGAGCAGCTCCAGAGAAAGAGAGAGGACAGGACCAGGACAGGGGGACCAACCTCCAACACGTCCACCTGCAGAGAGCGCCCAGCCTCGGGCAGAGCTGGGCCGAAGGTCCCCTGATGGACTGGGAGCTCCAGGAGAGGGGGGAAGGTCCGGTGGGAAGCCCAGAAAGGGAGACCTTGGATGGGGCCAAGGCGTCTGTGACACTGGCGGTGGTGGTGCTGGTGGTAGGGTGTCTGGGAGGGGTGGTGGTGTACGCTGTGTTTGTTAGGGGCTCCGTGGATTGCCTCTCCTCCTCTTGTTTCTCCTCTTCCTCAAGGAGAGCATTGCCCCAAGGAGGAGAGGAGGGGAAGAACAGGAGAGGAGGAGGAGGAGGAGAAAGAAGAGGAAGAGGAGGGGATGGGAGGAACAGGAGGAGAGGAGGAGGAGGAGAAAGAAGAGGAAGAGGAGGAGATGGGAGGAACAGAAGAGGAGAAGGTAGTGATGCAGATAGTTCAGAGGTGTAACGAGTTCTAATTATTACTCCTCCTCCTGCACCTCCTCCTCCTCTTCTTCCTACTCCTCTACTTTCTCCTCCTCTGCCTCTTCCTCCTACTCCTCTACTTTCTCCTCCTCTGCCTCTTCCTCCTACTCCTCTTCTTTCTCTTCCTCCGACTCCTCTTCTTTCTCTTCCTCCTCCTCCTCTTCTTCCTACTCCTCTACTTTCTCCTCCTCTGCCTCTTCCTCCTACTCCTCTACTTTCTCCTCCTCCTCCTCTTCTTTCTACTCCTCTACTTTCTCCTCCTCCTCCTCCTCTTCTTTCTCTTCCTCCTCCTCCTCTTCTTTCTCCTCCTCTTCTTCCTCCTCCTCTTCTTTCTCTTCCTCCTCCTCCTCCTCTTCTTCCTACTCCTCTACTTTCTCCTCCTCTGCCTCTTCCTCCTACTCCTCTACTTTCTCCTCCTCCTCCTCTTCTTCCTACTCCTCTACTTTCTCCTCCTCTGCCTCTTCCTCCTCCTCCTCTTCTTTCTCTTCCTCCTCCTCCTCTTCTTTCTCCTCCTCTTCTTTCTCCTCCTCCTCCTCTTCTTCCTCCTCCTCTACTTTCTCCTCCTCCGCCTCTTCCTCCTCCTCCTCTTCTTTCTCTTCCTCCTCCTCCTCCTCTTCTTTCTCCTCCTCTTCTTTCTCTTCCTCCTCCTCTTCCTCCTCCTCCTCTTCTTTCTCTTCCTCCTCCTCCTCCACTTCTTTCTCCTCCTCTTCTTTCTCCTCCTCCTCTTCTTTCTCCTCCTCTTCCTCCTCCTCCACTTCTTTCTCCTCCTCTTCCTCCTCTTTCTCCTCCTCTTCTTTCTCCTCCTCCTCCTCCTCTTCTTTCTCCTCCTCCTCCTCTTCTTCCACCGCGTCTTCTTTCTCTTCCTCCTCCTCCTCCCCTTCTTACTCCCCCTCCTCCTCCTCTTCCTCCTCCTCCACTTCTTTCTCCTCCTCTTTCTCCTCCTCTTCCTCCTCTTTCTCTTCCTCCTCTTCCTGCTCTTTCTTCTCCTCCCTTCTTCCTCCTCCTCCTCATCTTCCTCTTCTTCCTCCTCCTCCTCTTCTTCCTCCTCCTCCTCATCTTCCTCTTCTTCCTCCTCCTCCTCTTCTTTCTCCTTTTCCAGGGGACCATTGCCACAAAGATAGTTAGCGGTGTAACTACAAATATACACTACCTTTCAAAAGTTTGGGGTCACTTAGAAATGTCCTTGTTTTTGAAAGAAAAGCACATTTGTTGTCCATTAAAATAACATCAAATTGGTCAGAAATACAGTGTAGACATTGTTAATGTTGTTAATGACTATTGTAGCTGGAAACGGCTGATTTCTGGGGGGAATGTCAACATAGGCATACAGAGGTCCATTATGACCTGAAGCGGGACCTTTAGATTTTGTGGAGAGAAAGTTAAGATAACAGACAAGGGGAGATGATATTAACTCTGACTAAAAGAGAATGTTTGGGGATTTTCACCCTCCAGATATTATTTCCGAAAGGTCTTAATGATGAAATGCCTATGTAGGTTTATGTTGTGAATGTGAACAGGAATTATGTCCCTATTTCAGATGACTCTGATGTTTTTCGTACGATGTACCCAATGATTTATGAAACCTTGCTCGGTAGGTCTATGTCCTCATTGTGGCTTTAGCAGCTTCTGATAGGCTAATTGACATGATTTGAGTCCATTGGAGGTGTAAGGTGGATGTATATTCGGTATCATTGAACGCGAAGACCGACAACCGGCAAAATGTCACTCTGAACTATCCATTCTAACCACGGCAGAGAGAGAGAGAGGACAGACAGACTCTCCAACAGCAACAAACTTTTCAACAGAGATCCCGACGACACACTGAGCGTAAATATATTTATTGATTGTAATTATTCGCGAATGAGTGGAGCGTTCATATGCAAAGGATTAGCATTTCAATTGTTATAATGATCAACTGTGTGTTGTCTCATCTCAGTCGACCCCCACTTCCCCTTTGTCCACCAAGCCGCCATGCCGGTTTAGCCCACTAGGGGCACATTCGCTATCATTTCCTTGTCTGTCTGTCTGTCTGTCTGTCTGTCTGTCTGTCTGTCTGTCTGTCTGTCTGTCTGTCCTGCCTGCCTGCCTGCCTGCCTGTCTGTCTGTCTGTCTGTCTGTCTGTCTGTCTGTCTGCCTGCCTGCCTGCCTGCCTGCCTGCCTGTCTGTCTGTCTGTCTGTCTGCCTGCCTGCCTGTCTGTCTGTCTGTCTGTCTGTCTGCCTGCCTGCCTGTCTGTCTGTCTGTCTGTCTGTCTGTCTGTCTGTCTGTCTGTCTGTCTGTCTGTCTGTCTGTCTGTCTGTCTGTCTGTCTGTCTGTCTGTCTGCCTGCCTGTCTGTCTGTCTGTCTGTCTGTCTGTCTGTCTGTCTGTCTGTCTGTCTGTCTGTCTGTCTTTGTATCTACTGTTTGTTTATGCTCTGTGAATTACTTAGTTAGTAATAAATAAATGATTTAAGATAATTGACGCATGGTGACTCATAGTGAAGACTGGGTTCGTGCAGATAACCAACCATTTACGACGTTTGGAATGAGACTTAACGTGAGGTAAAATAAAGAGTGAGTCATTAATCAGAAGACTAATTGATCAGATATTAAAATATCTGAAAAGTTATATTAGGGAAAATTATAACTTTGTAATCTGAATATTTTCCTTGGTGCCCAGACTTCATCGTTAATTACAGTTACATGATTCATCAGTTTAATCGCATTATAATAATTACAGAGAATCTTTGATAAATAATTCTTCAGTTTAATGATGCAAAGACATGACACCGCTCAGGAAGGAGACGCGTTCTGTCTCCTAGAGATGAACGTACTTTGGTGCGAAAAGTGCAAATCAATCCCAGAACAACAGCAAAGGGCCTTGTGAAGAAACAGGTACAAAAGTATCTTTATCCACAATAAAACAAGTCCTATATCGACATAACCTGAAAGGCCGCTCAGCAAGGAAGAAGCCACTGCTCCAAAACCACCATAAAAAAGCCAGACTAGATCGTACTTTTTGGAGAAATGTCCTCTGGTCTGATGAAACAAAAATAGAACCTTTTGGCCATAATAACCATCGTTATGTTTGGAGGAAAAAGGGGAGGCTTGCAAGTCAAAGAACACCATCCCAACTGTGAAGCACGGAGGTGGCATCATCATGTAGTGGGGGTCCTTTGCTGCAGGAGGGACTGGTGCACTTCACAAAATAGATGGCATCATGAGGGAAGAAAGTATGTGGATATATTGAAGCAACATCTCAAGACAACAGTCAGGAAGTTAAAGCTTGGTGGCCAATGGGTCTTCCAAATGGACAATGACCCCAAGCATACTTCCAAAGTTGTGGCAAAATGGCTCTCAGGATCAACTACCACATAGTCCACACGCTCACCTTTACTCGAACCCATCGATCCAACACGCTCTTTTTCTGAAAACAAAAAGACAGGAGGGACTTTTATTCTGAAACACATACTTTTATTTTGAAACAGATATGCAGCGCCATCAGACTTCACATTCCTAATGAACTAACCTGGTAAATTAGGAAAAGAAACTGTCAAAATAAAGGTCTGTGTTTCAGAATAAAAATGCCCTCCTGTTGCTGGTAAAGACACCATAGACCTTAACCTTCGTGGGGGTGTGGCGGTCCAGATCCCCTCTAGGCCTCCGTAGGTCCATGGGGGTCTCCTCATGCAGGGCCTGGAACACACAGAGGCATCACAGTGTGCGTGCGTGCGTGCGTGTGTGTGTGTGTGTGTGTGTGTGTGTGTGTGTGTGTGTGTGTGTGTGTGTGTGTGTGTGTGTGTGTGTGTGTGTGTGTGTGTGTGTGTGTGTGTGTGTGTGTGTGTGTGTGTGTGTGTGTGTGTGTGTGTGTGTGTGTGTGTTACTCTTAACATACTTACTGGACGGAGGCGAGGGTGAGGCTGGAGGTTGTCATGGAACACAGTTGTCGTCCGAGTCGTCAGAGTCTGAGCTGGAGGTTGTCATGGAACACAGTTGTCGTCAAAGTCTGAGCTGGAGGTTGTCATGGAACACAGTTGTCGTCCGAGTCGTCAGAGTCTGAGCTGGAGGTTGTCATGGAACACAGTTGTCGTCCGAGTCGTCAGAGTCTGAGCTGGAGGTTGTCATGGAACACAGTTGTCGTCCGAGTCGTCAGAGTCTGAGCTGGAGGCGGAGCTTTGGCAGGAGGAGGGTCTACCAAATGGACACGGGTAGCAGCTGGACAGACACACAAACAAAAGGTGACTTTTATTCTGAAACATAGACTTTTATTTTTTGAAATAGACCAGTGGGTAGGGCATTCACTCACTGCTCTAGAATGCAGGGGAAAACCAGTCAATTCAAGAGGGTACTACTAAATTAATGTATTTTCTTTGCCCCGTGTCATTATAAATCACATACAGTTATTAATGTGATTATTCTCTACAATATTATACCCTTAATATGCTTGTACAGTGTTGATGAAATAAGAAGGGTAGTTTATTGTGACCGTCGCTAGACAGCTCCTCTATTGGTCATTATCTCTTCCATTTTAGGCATTGGGAGGTGTTTCCGCGTTATGGACCAATCAACTTGATACCCTCATCAGAGTCGTCTCCGGATCCCCGGCTTTCATTGGCTGTCACCACGATCAATCTACGTTGAGAAGGGCCATTTCCATGGTGATTGAAAGGGAAAGACTCAGGAGGACACCTTAAAGAGGTGACTCTCCGGGGTGACGTTTACCCCAGGTACAGATCTAGGATCAGCTTCCCATCCCCCAATCCTAACATTAACCATTAGTGGGGGAATTGCTAAACTGCTCAGCTCCTTTCTCTTGTCGACGTTGAGTGAGAGGTTATTTTCCTGACACCACACTCCCAGGTCCCTCACCTCCTCCCTGAAAGATGTCTCGTCATTGTTGGTAATCAGGCCTACTACTGTTGTGTCGTCTGCAACCTCGATGATTGAGTTGGAGGCGTGCTTGTCCACGCAGTCATGGGTGAACATGGAGTACAGGAGGGGGCTGAGCACAGGCCCCGTCTACCCTCCCAAGCCCCGTCTACCCTCCCAGGCCCCGTCTACCCTCCCAGGCCCCGTCTACCCTCCCAGGCCACGTCTACCCTCCCAGGTCCCGTCTACCCTCCCAGGCCCCGTCTACCCTCCCAGGCCCCGTCTACCCTCCCAGGCCCCGTCTCCCCTCCCGTCTACCCTCCCAGGTCCCGTCTCCCCTCCCAGGCCCCGTCTACCCGTCTACCCTCCCATGCCCCGTCTACCCTCCCATGCCCCGTCTACCCTCCCAGGCCCCGTCTACCCTCCCAGGCCCCGTCTACCCTCCCAGGCCCCGTCTACCCGTCCACCCTCCCAGGCCCCCTACCCTCCCAGGCCCCGTCTACCCTCCCAGGCCCCGTCTACCCGTCCACCCTCCCAGGCCCCGTCTACCCTCCCAGGCCCTGTCTACCCTCCCAGGCCCCGTCTACCCTCCCAGGCCCCGTCCCCCTCCCGTCTACCCTCCCAGGCCCCGTCTACCCTCCCAGGCCCCGTCTCCCCTCCCAGGCCCCGTCCCCGTCTACCCTCCCATGCCCCGTCTACCCTCCCAGGCCCCGTCTACCCTCCCAGGCCCCATCTACCCTCCCAGGCCCCGTCTACCCTCCCAGGCCCCGTCTACCCGTCCACCCTCCCAGGCCCCGTCTACCCTCCCAGGCCCCGTCTACCCTCCCAGGCCCCGTCTACCCTCCCAGGCCCCGTCTACCCGTCCACCCTCCCAGGCCCCGTCTACCCGTCTACCCTCCCAGGCCCCGTCTACCCTCCCAGGCCCCGTCCACCCTCCCAGGCCCCATCTACCCGTCCACCCTCCCAGGCCCCGTCTACCCTCCCAGGCCCCGTCTACCCTCCCAGTCCCCGTCTCCCGTCCACCCTCCCAGGCCCCGTCTACCCTCCCGTCCACCCTCCCAGGCCCCGTCTACCCGTCTACCCTCCCAGGCCCCGTCTACCCGTCCACCCTCCCAGGCCCCGTCCCCGTCCCCCTCCCAGGCCCCGTCTACCCGTCTACCCTCCCAGGCCCCGTCTACCCAGGTCCACCCTCCCAGGCCCCGTCTACCCTCCCAGGCCCCGTCTACCCTCCCAGGCCCCGTCTACCTCCCAGGCCCGTCTACCCTCCCAGGCCCCGTCTACCCGTCCACCCTCCCAGGCCCCGTCTACCCTCCCAGGCCCCATCTACCCTCCCAGGCCCCGTCTACCCGTCCACCCTCCCAGGCCCCGTCTACCCCACCCTCCCAGGCCCCGTCTACCCGTCCACCCTCCCAGGCCCCGTCTACCCTCCCAGGCCCCGTCTACCCTCCCAGGCCCCGTCTACCCGTCCACCCTCCCAGGGTCTACCCGTCTACCCTCCCAGGCCCCGTCTACCCGTACCCTCCCAGGCCCCGTCTCCCACCCTCCCAGGCCCCGTCCACCCTCCCAGGCCCCGTCTACCCATCCACCCTCCCAGGCCCCGTCTACCCGTCTACCCTCCCAGGCCCCGTCTACCCGTCCACCCTCCCAGGCCCCGTCTACCCGTCCACCCTCCCAGGCCCCGTCTACCCGTCTACCCTCCCAGGCCCCGTCTACCCGTCCACCCTCCCAGGCCCCGTCTACCCGTCCCAGGCCCCGTCTACCCGTCCACCCTCCCAGGCCCCGTCTACAAGTCCACCCTCCCAGGCCCCGTCTACCCGGCCACCCTCCCAGGCCCCGTCTACCCTCCCAGGCCCCGTCTACCCATCCACCCTCCCTGTCCCCGTCCACCCTCCCCGTCCACCCTCCCAGGCCCCGTCTACCCTCCCAGGCCCGTACCCTCCCAGGCTTTTTGCCTTTTGGTAGGCCATTACCCTAAATAATAATTTGTTCTTACCCTGACTTACCAAGTTAAATAAGGGTTACATTTAATCCACCCTCCCAGGCCCCGTTAGCTATTTCATTTAACAGGATGGATATTATGATGTCCACCCTCCCAGGATCCAGTGTAATCTGATTTCCCAGGCCCAGATGAATTTAGAGATCCAGAGATGCATTTAGACCCGAATTCTAGAGATCCCAGGCATTTAGAGATGCAGATCCCAGGCCCCGTCACGGCTGCTAGAATCCTGACTAGAACCAAAAAAATTGATCATATTACCCAGTGCTAGCCTCTCTCCCAGGCCGTGTTTCATAGTTCACAACCTCCCAGGCCCGGGGCCTCTGAGTTGGCCCCGTTTACAACCAATGTCTGTTCACCCTCCCAGGCCCCGTTCATAGTTTCCCAGGTCTGTTCCCTCCCAGGCCCTGAGTTGAGCATAGTTTACCACCAATGTCTGTTCCCAGGCGGGGCCACTGAGTCTGAGCCTAGTTTACAACCAATGTCTGTTCCCATGGCCCGGGCCACTGAGTTGACCCTCCCAGTTTACCCAATGTCTGTTCACATGGGCGGGGCCACTGAGTTGAGCATAGTTTACAACCAATAGCCACTTTCCAACCAATGTCTGTTCACATGGGCGGGGCCACTGAGTTGAGCATAGTTTACAACCAATGTCTGTTCACATCCGGGGCCACTGAGTTGAGCCTAGTTTACAACCAATGTCTGTTCACATGGGCGGGGCCACTGAGTTGAGCATAGTTTACAACCAATGTCTGTTCACATCGGGGCCACTGAGTTGAGCCTAGTTTCCCAATGTCTGCCATGCAAGGGGCCTTTTGCCTAGTTTACAACCAATGTCTGTTCACATGGGCGGGGCCACTGAGTTGAGCCTCGTTCACTTATGAAAACAAATTTGTTCATTTAAAACCTAAAATTACATGTAATCTTTGAATAAATAGTTTCATTTAAACATTTAAATTACAAAATTTCATGTGAATCCGATAACTAGAATGTGTAGACTTTTCATTTACAGTTTATGTCATCCTGTCATTATAATGTCTCAGATGACAACTGATCTACATCATATTCATTAAGTACCAACGCATCTTTTCAACTGGTCAGATTAGAAATATGGTTCTGGCTCCATCCTTTTGATGTTTTCAGACTCTCTATGTTAACCAAGGGCTTTCCAAGAGTCACTCTGTAGAGTAGAGAGAGGAAAGGAGGAAAGGTATTTATGAGATGTCATAAACTTCACCAACAGGCCAATGTCATTTGACACCTCCCTCACCAAGGCCATTCTGAGAGGAGGATGAGGAGGAGAGGTAAAGAGACAAGATTATCTCTGATGTTATGAAGTCAGTATGTATCAGTCAAATATAGGGCTCGGAAAAAGTGGTTTACTATGAATTTAATTTATTTGGGTAATGACATATTCAACAAAATGTACAATGTGGACCCAGAAGATATCACTTGAAAGTATCAATTAAATGTCTTGTTTCACAAAGTGGGCGATGGTAAAAACAACACCACATATAATGATTAAAGGCAAAGCACACACATCCAATGTCTTTTCAGTTCTCTGCAACTACGACTGGAACGAGCTGCAACAAAACACTCAAACTGACAGTTTTATCTCCATCTCTTCATTCAAAGACTCAATCATGGACACTCTTACTGAAAGTTGTGGCTGCCACGTGATGTAGTGCCCAATAATGTTTGTACCATGTGTTGTTCTGCTACAATGTTGTGTTGCTACCATGCTGTGTTGTCATGTTGTGTTGCTACCATGCTGTTTGTCATGTTGGTTGGGACCATGCTGTGTTGTCATGTTGTGTTGCTACCATGCTGTGTTGTCATGTTGTCATTTAAAACCGTGTTAAAATTGGTGTTTAATGCTGTTTTCATAAATAGTTTACCATGCTGTTTGTCATTTATGTGTTGCTACCAACAATTTCATGTGTTGTTGCTACCATGCTGTGTTGTCATGTGTTGTTGCTACCATGCTGTGTTGTCATGTCATGTTGCTACCATGCTGTGTTGTCTGTTGTTGCTACCATGCTGTGTTTTTATGTTGCTACCATGCATATTTTAAGTCTTAGGTCTTTCTTTATGTTGTGGTTATGTGTTGTTACCATGCTGTTGTTTGTGTTGCTACCATGCTGTTGTTATGTGTTGTTACCATGTTGTGTTGTTATGTGTTGCTGCCATGCTGTGTTGTCGTCTTAGGTCTCTCTTTATGTTGTGTTGTTATGGGTTAATGCTGTGTTGTCATGGGGTGTTGCTACCATGCTGTGTTGACACCTCCCTTAGGTCTTCTTTATGTTGTGTTGTTATGTGTTGTTACCATGCTGTGTTGTCAAGATTTGCTACCATGTTGTGTTGTTATGTGTTGTTACCATGTTGTGTTGCTCGTTGCTACCATGTGGTTTTACCATGCTGTGTTGTTATGTTTGCTACCATGCTGTATTTATGTGTTGCTACCATGCCGTGTTGTCATGTGTTGCTACCATGCTGTTGTTAAGTGTTGCTACCATGCTGTGTTTTATATGTTGCTGCCATGCTGTGTTGTTATGTGTTGCTACCATGCTGTGTTGTTATGTGTTGTTGCCATGCTGTGTTGTTATGTGTTGCTAACATGCTGTGTTGTTATGTGTTGCTACCATGCTGTGGGTTGTTATGTGTTGCTACCATGCTGTGTTATGTGTTGCTGCCATGCTGTGTTGTTATGTGTTGCTACCATGCTGTGTTGTTTTATCTCCATGCTGTGTTGTTTCAAGGTCTCTCTTCATGCTTGTTGATATTGTTGCTACCATGCTGTGTTGTTATGTGTTGTTATCATGCTGTGTTGTTGTGTTGTCTCTCTTTATGTTGTATTGTTATGTGTTGTTACCATGCCGTGTTGTTATGTGTTGCTATCATGCTGTGTTGTTGTCTTAGGTCTCTCTTTATGTTGTGTTGTTATGTGTTGCTACCATGCTGTGTTGTTGTCTTGTCTCTCTTTATGTTGTGTTGTTATGTGTTGCTGCCATGCTGTGTGTTGTCTTAGGTCTCTCTTTATGTTGTGTTGTTATGTGTTGTTACCACCGTGTTGTTATGTGTTGCTATCATGCTGTGTTGTTGTCTTAGGTCTCTCTTTATGTTGTGTTGTTATGTGTTGCTACCATGCTGTGGTGTTGTCTTAGGTCTCTCTTTATGTTGTGTTGTTATGTGTTGCTACCATGCTGTGTTGTCATGTTATGTGTTGCTACCATGCTGTGGTGTTATGTGTTGCTACCATGCTGTGTTGTTATGTGTTGCTACCATGCTGTGTTGTTGTCTTAGGTCTCTCTTTATGTTGTATTGTTATGTGTTGTTACCATGCCGTGTTGTTATGTGTTGCTATCATGCTGTGTTGTTGTCTTAGGTCTTTCTTTATGTTGTGTTGTTATGTGTTGCTGCCATGCTGTGTTGTTATGTGTTGCTACCATGCTGTGTTGTTGTCTTAGGTCTCTCTTTATGTTGTGTTGTTATGTGTTGCTACCATGCTGTGGTGTTGTCCTAGGTCTTTCTTTATGTTGTGTTGTTATGTGTTGCTGCCATGCTGTGGTGTTGTCTTAGGTCTCTCTTTATGTTGTGTTGTTATGTGTTGTTACCATGCCGTGTTGTTATGTGTTGCTACCATGCTGTGTTGTTATGTGTTGCTACCATGCTGTGTTGTTGTCTTAGGTCTCTCTTTATGTTGTTGTCTCCCTTTTATTTAATGTGTAATCCCAGGCCCCCGTCATCACAGGAGTCCTTCTTGCCTTTTGGTAGGCCGTCATAGTAAATCATAATTTGTTCTTAAACTGACTTGTCTAGTTAAATATAGGTTGAATAATATATATATATTTTTTTTAAGTATGCAAGAAAGCCCATATTATTATTATCATCGAAGAGGTGAATGTGCAACAACACGCCACACCGCTAGATGGCGATACCGCTGTACCTCAGCTACACTGTCAACACGGCTCCACTTCTTCCTTTCTCTGCGTCGTCAAAACAACAACAGGCGTCTCTTACCGACACGGCATTTCAGACACTATTATTCTAACCAAACAAAACGACTTGTCTAGATAATATTAGCGTTGACATCGATGCAACCGGTTCCAGAGTAGTTACAGTTTTCATTCGTGTTTATTTATAGACACGGCGAGGTGTTGAAAATGAAAATGAGTTTGGGTTTAGCCGTGAAGCTAAACGTTTAGCAAGAGACACCGAGGTGTGTTCACAAATAACAAAACGATAGACCGGTCCCGGGTGGAGAAAAAACAACCCAGCTATATTATGGAGTATCGAGATTAAGTGTCGGATCTTACTACATTACATTCTGCCCAAAGGACAAAAGGAGAGACCAGTCAAACCCAGTTAGTTATGACCATGTCGCTGATCCAGGCCTGCCGCAGTTTGGTCTTATCTACATGGCTTTTATCGTTTTGTTTCGTCCACTTCTTCTGTTTAGATTTCACCGTGGCCGAGAGAGAGGAGTGGTACACCGCTTTCATCAACATCACCTACATAGATCCGATCACCTCTATGATCCGGACGGAGAAGACTGAATGCGGTCGATATGGGGAACATTCACTGAAACGCGACGCCAAAGGAGTCGTGATTCTTCCATCTCTTTCGCAGGACTGGCAAGCCTGTGATCCGGGTACCTTGTTTCCGGTTCCGGTCCAAGGCAGTGCATGGATAGCCCTGATAGCCAGTGGAAACTGCACCTATAAGGAAAAGATTCGACATGCAGCGAACCAAAACGCCTCGGCCATTGTCGTATTCAACGTTGGATCCAGCAACGCCAATGATACAATCACCATGTCATATTCAGGTAACAGTATTGACGAGCTAGATAGTCATCTGATTTATCGGCTCACACAGTGTAGATTTCTGCCAGAGACGAGCTCATTGCTTAAGGCGCTGGTCATTCTGTGTGTCTATAGGGAGTAGAGAATGCTGTGTGTCTATAGGGAGTAGAGAATGCTGTGTCTATAGGGAGTAGAGAATGCTGTGTGTCTATAGGGAGTAGAGAAAATAGATAATGCTGTGTCTATAGGGAGTAGAGAATGCTGTGTGTCTATAGGGAGTAGAGAATGCTGTGTCTCTATAGGGAGTAGAGAATGCTGTGTCTCTATAGGGAGTAGAGAATGCTGTGTGTCTATAGGGAGTAGAAAATGCTGTGTCTCTATAGGGAGTAGAGAATGCTGTGTCTCTATAGGGAGTAGAGAATGCTGTGTCTCTATAGGGATGCTGTGTGTCTCTATAGGGAGAGAATGCTGTGTGTGTCATGCTGTGTCTCTATAGGGAGTAGAGAATGCTGTGTCTCTATAGGGAGTAGAGAATGCTGTGTGTCTATAGGGAGTAGAGAATGCTGTGTGTCTATAGGGAGTAGAGAATGTTGTGTGTCTGTGTGTCTATAGGGAGTAGAGAATGCTGTGTGTCTATAGGGAGTAGAGAATGCTGTGTGTCTATAGGGAGTAGAGAATGCTGTGTGTCTATAGGGAGTAGAGAATGTTGTGTGTCTATAGGGAGTAGAAAATGCTATGTGTCTATAGGGAGTAGAGAATGCTATGTGTCTCTATAGGGAGTAGAGAATGCTGTGTCTCTATAGGGAGTAGAAAATGCTGTGTCTCTATAGGGAGTAGAGAATGCTGTGTCTCTATAGGGAGTAGAGAATGCTGTGTGTCTATAGGGAGTAGAGAATGCTGTGTGTCTATAGGGAGTAGAGAATGCTGTGTGTCTATAGGGAGTAGAGAATGCTGTGTGTCTATAGGGAGTAGAGAATGCTGTGTGTCTATAGGGAGTAGAGAATGCTGTGTGTCTATGCTGTGTGTCTATAGGGAGTAGAGAAGAATGCTGTGTGTCTATAGGGAGTAGAGAATGCTGTGTGTCTATAGGGAGTAGAAGTCTATAGGGAGTAGAGAATGCTGTGTCTCTATAGGGAGTAGAGAATGCTGTGTCTCTATAGGGAGTAGAGAATGCTGTGTCTCTATAGGGAGTAGAGAATGCTGTGTCTCTATAGGGAGTAGAGAATGCTGTATAGGGAGTAGAGAATGCTGTGTCTCTATAGGGAGTAGAGAATGCTGTGTGTCTATAGGGAGTAGAGAATGCTGTGTGTCTATAGGGAGTAGAGAATGCTGTGTGTCTATAGGGAGTAGAGAATGCTGTGTGTCTATAGGGAGTAGAGAATGCTGTGTGTCTATAGGGAGTAGAGAATGCTGTGTGTCTATAGGGAGTAGAGAATGCTGTGTGTCTATAGGGAGAATGCTGTGTGTCTAGGGAGTAGGGAGTAGAGAATGCTGTGTGTCTATAGGGAGTAGAGAATGCTGTGTGTCTATAGGGAGTAGAGAATGCTGTGTGTCTATAGGGAGTAGAGAATGCTGTGTGTCTATAGGGAGTAGAGAATGCTGTGTGTCTATAGGGAGTAGAGAATGCTGTGTCTCTATAGGGAGTAGAGAATGCTGTGTGTCTATAGGGATTAGAGAATGCTGTGTGTCTATTGGGAGTAGATAATGCTGTCTCTATAGGGAGTAGAGAATGCTGTGTGTCTCTAGGGAGTAGAGAATGCTGTGTGTCTCTAGGGAGTAGAGGTCTATAGGGAGTAGAGAATGCTGTGTGTCTATAGAGAATGCTGTGAATGCTGTGTGTCTATAGGGAGTAGAGAATGCTGTGTGTCTATAGGGAGTAGAGAATGCTGTGTGTCTATAGGGAGTAGAGAATGCTGTGTGTCTATAGGGAGTAGAGAATGCTGTGTGTCTATAGGGAGTAGAGAATGCTGTGTGTCTATAGGGAGTAGAGAATGCTGTGTCTCTATAGGGAGTAGAGAATGCTGTGTCTCTATAGGGAGTAGAGAATGCTGTGTCTCTATAGGGAGTGCTGTGTCTCTATAGGGAAGAATGCTGTGTCTCTATAGGGAGTAGAGAATGCTGTGTGTCTATAGGGATTAGATAATGCTGTGTGTCTATTGGGAGTAGATAATGCTGTCTCTATAGGAGTAGAGAATGCTGTGTGTCTCTAGGAGTAGAGAATGCTGTGTGTCTCTAGGAGTAGAGAATGCTGTGTGTCTATAGGGAGTAGAGAATGCTGTGTGTCTATAGGGAGTAGAGAATGCTGTGTGTCTATAGGGAGTAGAGAATGCTGTGTGTCTATAGGGAGTAGAGAATGCTGTGTCTCTATAGGGAGTAGAGAATGCTGTGTCTCTATAGGGAGTAGAGAATGCTGTGTCTCTATAGGGAGTAGAGAATGCTGTGTGTCTATAGGGAGTAGAGAATGCTGTGTGTCTATAGGGAGTAGAGAATGCTGTGTCTCTATAGGGAGTAGAGAATGCTGTGTCTCTATAGGGAGTAGAGAATGCTGTGTGTCTCTATAGGGAGTAGAGAATGCTGTGTGTCTCTATAGGGAGTAGAGAATGCTGTGTGTCTCTATAGGGAGTAGAGAATGCTGTGTGTCTCTAAGGAGTAGAGAATGCTGTGTGTCTCTAAGGAGTAGAGAATGCTGTGTGTCTCTAAGGAGTAGAGAATGCTGTGTGTCTCTAGGGAGTAGAGAATGCTGTGTGTCTATAGGGAGTAGAGAATGCTGTGTCTCTATAGGGAGTAGAGAATGCTGTGTGTCTCTAAGGAGTAGAGAATGCTGTGTGTCTCTATTAGAGGTCGACCGACTATGATTTTTCAACACCGATACCGATTTATTGGAGGACTAAAACAGCAGATACCGATTAATCGGTTGTTATTCATTTATTTTTTATTTGTAATAATGACAATTACAACAATACTGAATGAACGCTTATTTTAACTTAATATAATACATCAATAAAATCAATTTAGCCTCAAATAAATAACGAAACAGGTTCAATTTGGTTTAAATAATGCAAAAACAAAGTGTTGGAGAAGAAAGTAAAAGTGCAATATGTGCCATGTAAGAAAGCTAACGTTTCAGTTCCTTGCTCAGAACATGAGAACATATGAAAGCTGGTGGTTCCTTTTAACATGAGTCTTCAATATTCCCAGGTAGGAAGTTTTAGGTTGTAGTTATTATAGGACTATTTCCCTCTATACCATTTGTATTTCTTATACCTTTGACTATTGGATGTTCTTATAGGCACTTTAGTATTGCCAGTGTAACAGTATAGCTTCCGTCCCTGTCCTCGCTCCTCCCTGGGCTCGAACCAGGAACACAACGACAACAGCCACCATCGAAGCATGGAGTAGAGAATTTTTCATTCATTTATTTCACCTTTATTGAACCAGGTAGGCTAGTTGAGAACAAGTTCTAATTTACAACTGCGACCTGGTCAAGATAAAGCAAAGCAGTGAGACACAAACAACAACACAGAGTTACACATGGAATAAACAAACGTACAGTCAATAATACAGTAGGAAAGTCTATATACAATGTGTACATATGAGGTAAGATTAGGGAGGTAAGGCAATAAATAGGCCATAGTGGTGAAGTAATTACAATATAGCAATTAACTCTGGAGTGACAGATGTGCAAGTAGAGCTACTGGGGTGTAAAAGAGCAAGATAAATAAATATGGGGATGTGGTAGTTGGGTGGGCTATTTCCAGATGGGCTATTTGCAGATGGGTTGTTTACAGATGGGCTGTTTACTGATGGGCTGTTTACAGATGGGCTGTTTACAGATGGGCTGTTTACTGATGGGTTGTTTACAGATGGGCTGTTTACTGATGGGCTGTTTACTGATGGGCTATTTACAGATGGGTGGTTACAGATGGGCTATTTACAGATGGGCTGTTTACAGATGGGGTGTGTTACAGATGGGCTGTTTACAGATGGGCTGTTTACTGATGGGTTGTTTACTGATGGGTTGTTTACAGATGGGCTGTTTACTGATGGGCTGTTTACTGATGGGTTGTTTACAGATGGGCTGTTTACTGATGGGCTGTTTACTGATGGGCTATTTACAGATGGGTGGTTACAGATGGGCTATTTACAGATGGGCTGTTTACAGATGGGGTGTGTTACAGATGGGCTGTTTACAGGTGCTCTGACAGCTGATGCTTAAAGTTAGTGAGGGAGATATGAGTCTCCGGCTTCAGAGATTTTTGTCATTTGTTCCAGTCATTGGCAGCAGAGAACTGGAAGGAAAGGTGGCCAAAGGGAGTGTTGGCTTTGGGGATGACCAGTGAGATACACTTCCTGGAGCGCGTGCTGGGGGTGGGTGCTGCTATGGTGACCAGTGAGCTGAGATAAGGTGTGGCTTTACCTAGCAAAGACTTATAGACGACCTGGAGCCAGTGGGTTTGGCGATGAATCAGTAGAATGGTTAGTTTTACGAGGGTATGTTTGGCAGCATGAGTGAAGGATGCTTTGTTGCCAAATAGGAAGCCAATTCTAGATTTAACTTTGGATTGCAGATGTTTGATGTGAGTCTGGGAGGAGAGTTTACAGTCTAACCAGACACCTAGGTATTTGTAGTTGTCCACGTAGTCTAAGTCAGAACCATCCAGAGTAGTGATGCTAGGCAGGCGGGCGGGTGCGGGCAGCGATCGGTTGAAGAGCATGCACTTAGTTTTACTAGCATTTAACAGCAGTTGGAGGCCACGGAAGGAGAGTTGTATGGCATTGAAGCTCGCCTGGAGGTTTGTTAACACTGTGTCCA
>NC_060197.1:47664730-47712230 GCF_021184085.1 Oncorhynchus gorbuscha
GATACTACCCTGCAGGTAACCAAACGTTAACCCCACTTATAACCCTCTATGTCAGGATACTACCCTGCAGGTAACCAAACGTTAACCCCATATATAACCCTCTATGTCAGGATACTACCCTGCAGGTAACCAAACGTTAACCCTCTATGTCAGGATACTACCCTGCAGGTAACCAAACGTTAACCCTCTACGTCAGGATACTACCCTGCAGGTAACCAAACGTTAACCCTCTATGTCAGGATACTACCCTGCAGGTAACCAAACGTTAACCCCATATATAACCCTCTATGTCAGGATACTACCCTGCAGGTAACCAAACATTAACCCTCTATGTCAGGATACTACCCTGCAGGTAACCAAACATTAACCCTCTATGTCAGGATACTACCCTGCAGGTAACCAAACATTAACCCCACTTATAACCCTCTATGTCAGGATACCACCCTGCAGGTAACCAAACGTTAACCCTCTACGTCAGGATACTACCCTGCAGGTAACCAAACGTTAACCCCACTTATAACCCTCTATGTCAGGATACTACCCTGCAGGTAACCAAACGTTAACCCTCTACGTCAGGATACTACCCTGCAGGTAACCAAACGTTAACCCCACTTATAACCCTCTACGTCAGGATACCACCCTGCAGGTAACCAAACGTTAACCCTCTATGTCAGGATACTACCCTGCAGGTAACCAAACATTAACCCCACTTATATATAACCCTCTATGTCAGGGTAACCAAACGTTAACCCTCTACGTCAGGATACTACCCTGCAGATAACCAAACGTTAACCCTCTATGTCAGGGTTCTACCCTGCAGGTAACCAAACGTTAACCCCACTTATAACCCTCTATGTCAGGATACCAAACGTTAACCCTCTATGTCAGGATACTACCCTGCAGGTAACCAAACGTTAACCCCACTTATAACCCTCTATGTCAGGATACTACCCTGCAGGTAACCAAACGTTAACCCCACTTATAACCCTCTACGTCAGGATACTACCCTGCAGGTAACCAAACGTTAACCCCACTTATAACCCTCTATGTCAGGATACCAAACGTTAACCCTCTATGTCAGGATACCACCCTGCAGGTAACCAAACGTTAACCCCACTTATAACCCTCTACGTCAGGATACTACCCTGCAGGTAACCAAACGTTAACCCCACTTATAACCCTCTACGTCAGGATACCACCCTGCAGGTAACCAAACGTTAACCCCACTTATAACCCTCTACGTCAGGATACCACCCTGCAGGTAACCAAACGTTAACCCTCTATGTCAGGATACTACCCTGCAGGTAACCAAACATTAACCCTCTACGTCAGGATACTACCCTGCAGGTAACCAAACGTTAACCCTCTATGTCAGGATACTACCCTGCAGGTAACCAAACGTTAACCCTCTATGTCAGGATACTACCCTGCAGGTAACCAAACGTTAACCCCACTTATAACCCTCTACGTCAGGATACTACCCTGCAGGTAACCAAACGTTAACCCTCTATGTCAGGATACTACCCTGCAGGTAACCAAACGTTAACCCTCTACGTCAGGATACTACCCTGCAGGTAACCAAACGTTAACCCTCTATGTCAGGATACTACCCTGCAGGTAACCAAACATTAACCCCACTTATAACCCTCTATGTCAGGATACCACCCTGCAGGTAACCAAACGTTAACCCCACTTATAACCCACTACGTCAGGGTACTACCCTGCAGATAACCAAACGTTAACCCTCTATGTCAGGATACTACCCTGCAGGTAACCAAACGTTAACCCTCTACGTCAGGATACTACCCTGCAGGTAACCAAACATTAACCCCACTTATAACCCTCTATGTCAGGATACTACCCTGCAGGTAACCAAACGTTAACCCTCTATGTCAGGATACTACCCTGCAGGTAACCAAACGTTAACCCCACTTATAACCCTCTATGTCAGGATACTACCCTGCAGGTAACCAAACGTTAACCCCATATATAACCCTCTATGTCAGGATACTACCCTGCAGGTAACCAAACGTTAACCCTCTATGTCAGGATACTACCCTGCAGGTAACCAAACGTTAACCCTCTACGTCAGGATACTACCCTGCAGGTAACCAAACGTTAACCCTCTATGTCAGGATACTACCCTGCAGGTAACCAAACGTTAACCCCATATATAACCCTCTATGTCAGGATACTACCCTGCAGGTAACCAAACATTAACCCTCTATGTCAGGATACTACCCTGCAGGTAACCAAACATTAACCCCACTTATAACCCTCTATGTCAGGATACCACCCTGCAGGTAACCAAACGTTAACCCTCTACGTCAGGATACTACCCTGCAGGTAACCAAACGTTAACCCCACTTATAACCCTCTATGTCAGGATACTACCCTGCAGGTAACCAAACGTTAACCCCACTTATAACCCTCTATGTCAGGATACTACCCTGCAGGTAACCAAACGTTAACCCTCTATGTCAGGATACTACCCTGCAGGTAACCAAACGTTAACCCCACTTATAACCCTCTATGTCAGGATACTATCCTGCAGGTAACCAAACGTTAACCCTCTATGTCAGGATACTACCCTGCAGGTAACCAAACGTTAACCCCACTTATAACCCTCTATGTCAGGATACCACCCTGCAGGTAACCAAACGTTAACCCCACTTATAACCCTCTATGTCAGGATACCACCCTGCAGGTAACCAAACGTTAACCCTCTGTCAGGATACGACCCTGCAGGTAACCAAACGTTAACCCTCTGTCAGGATACGACCCTGCAGGTAACCAAACGTTAACCCTCTGTCAGGATACGACCCTGCAGGTAACCAAACGTTAACCCCACTGCCAGACCGAGGCTGTGGCACTCTGCCAGACCACTCACTCAAAGAGCCCTTATGAGCCCCTCCTTTAGAGTAGAATCCTCAAAACAGTTTGTAAATACTGTTGACATCTAGTGGAAGCCTTAGGAAGTGAAACAGAACTAATATCACCCTGTATCTTCAAAGGGGGCTGAGTTGAAAAAGTACAATCCTCAGATTTCCCCCTTCCTTGTTGGTTTTTGCCTGCCATATGAGTTATGTTATACTCACAGACATCATTCAAACAGTATTAGAAACTTCAGTGTTTTCTATCCAAATCTACTAATTATATGCATATTCTAGCTTTTACGGCGGAATAGCAGGCAGCTTAATTTGGGCACATTTTTCAGCCAAGTTACCCAATACTGCCCCCTACCCCAAAGAAGTTAACCTTATTACCCTCTACGTGAACCCCACTTATTACCCTCTACGTGAACCCCACTTATTACCCTCTACGTGAACCCCACTTATTACCCTCTACGTTAACCCCACTTAATACCCTCTACGTGAACCCCACTTATTACCCTCTACGTTAACCCCACTTATTACCCTCTACGTGAACCCCACTTATTACCCTCTACGTCAGGGGTGTCAAAGTCAAATGGACGGAGGGCCAAATAAAAAATTTAGCTACAAGCCGAGGGCCGGACTGTTCGAATGTTCATTGAAAAATTTTTAAATGACGCATATAGTCTAGTGAACCTAATTGAACCTACTGAAAACCTAACAAATATATTCCAATATGATCAGATAAATAAAGCAATATTTTCTTATGGCTCTGTCAGTAATCTTTAATTTTCAACAGACACAAAAGACAAATTTCCTTTATATAAAAATCCCCATAACATGAACATTAAATGAAAGAAACCGGTATTCAAGGCACCATCAGTAGCCTATATTTTCTATTTTAGCAAAAGTGGGCTAAATTTACTTCAAAGAAAAAAACAATAATAGCAATTTTCTATCATCCACTCAACTGAAATATTTTTAAAATATAATTGGATTGAAATACAATAAAATAAAGTGCAAAAATCTATTAATCAAAAACAACACTTTGTTTAAGGAGAAGTAACATGCAGTGAAAACAAATATTAAACTTTAACTTTTAAACTTGAACTGAGTAAAAACTCTAAATATGTGATTGCACAGTAATGTTCACTTGTTTGAGGTTGAGGGTGATACTTGGTGGTGTCCCATCTTTTCCACAAGTTCATCAATGTTCGGGGTAAGGCTCTGAGCTGAGGAAATCCTCAGAATTGAGTGGAGGTGTTCAGCAGTAAGTCGACTTCTGTGTGATGTTTTGTTCAAGTTCATCAAAGAAAACAGTTGTTCACACAGGTATGTGCTGCCAAACATAGACAACGTTTGAGCAGCCTGGATGCGCAGCTGGGGCATTGTGTCGGGAGGAAACGGGCGAACTCCGCAGCACCCACTGCCGCATATTTTGCCCTCAGTGCATCATTGCATTGGAGGTCAATCAACTCCATTTGGAGGTTTGGTGGTGAGCTTTCCACGTCAACAGCAAATGGGTTACCGAGCAGTTCCAACCTGCTTTTTTGTGCTTCAAAGTCAGCAAATCGGCGTCGAAAGTCAGCGGCAAGCATACCTATTTTATCAGCCAACTGTGCGCTCGGGAACGCACTGGTAGAGAGCTTCTCTTTCATGGTCTGGCAGCTGGGAAAGTGGCTCAAATTTTCTTTCCGCATCTGCGTCTCCCACAGAGTCAGTTTGGTTTTAAATGCCTTCACTGTACTGTACATATCAGAGATGACACGATCCCGACCCTGCAGCTGCAAGTTCATTGCATTCAGATGACTCGTAATGTCACACAGAAAAGCCATTTCACACAGAAACATTTCGTCTCGGAGTTGTGTTGTGTCTTTCCCTTTGCTGTCCAAGAACAGACAAATCTCCTCACGAAGCTCGAAACATCTTTGAAGCACCTTTCCCTGGCTTAGCCATCGCACCTCTGTGTGATAAGGCAAATCACCATGCTCCGTTTCTAACTCCGTCAGAAATGCCTTGAACTGGCGGTGATTCAAACCTTTGGCTCTGATAAAGTTAACTGTGCGCGTGATGATGCTCATTACATGCTCCATTTTCAAGGCTTTACCGCACAACGCTTCCTGGTGTATGATACAATGATAAGCTGTCAGCTCACCTGTCGCGTTTTCCTCTTGCATCTTTTCCCGTATCTTCACCACCAGTCCGCTCCTGTGTCCACACATCGCAGGTGCTCCGTCGGTTGTCAAACCCACGAGTTTTTCCCAAGGCAGCTCCATCTCATTTACACATCTTGACACCTCTTCATACAAATCATGCCCCGTAGTTGTGCCATGCATAGGACGTAAAGCCAAAAACTCCTCTGTCACGCTTAGGCTGGAGTCCACTCCGCGGATGAAAATTGACAACTGGGCAATGTCAGAAATGTCGGTGCTCTCATCCACAGCCAAGGAATATGCAATGAAATCTTTTCCCTTTTTCACAAGCTGCTCTTTTAGATTGATGGACAACTGGTCTACTCTCTCGGCAATGGTGTTTCTGCTCAGACTCACATTTAAAAAGAGTTGCCTTTTTTCTGGGCAAACTTCGTCACAAACTTTAATCATGCAGTTTTTGATGAAATCCCCCTCCGTAAATGGCTGGGCTGATTTAGCGATCTCTTCTGCCAAAATAAAACTGGCCTTGACAGCAGCCTGGCCTTGTGATTTGGCTTTTTTGAACAGAGCCTGTCGAGATTTGAGGCCTCGTTTTAATTCCTCTGCCTTTTGTAGCCTTTGTTCCATGTCCATATTCTTGTTTTTGTCCGCGTGTTTCGTTTCATAATGTCGTCTCAGATTATACTCTTTCAGTACCGCCACACTTTCTCCACACAGAAGACACACAGGTTTTCCAGCTACCTCCATGAACAAATACTCCGACTCCCACCTTGTTTGAAACCCCCGGTTCTCAGTGTCCACCTTCCGTTTTGCCATTTTTGATGGGTATCTGAAAGTTAATTTTACTGTGATGCTGACAACTGCTGTGCCAATAAATATTGAAATGAAGCAGCCTACTGCTCGGTGCGTCACCGTTGCATTGTGGGAAATGTAGTATTGGTGCGTGTAAAAGATCTGCGGGCTGCCGGCTTGCTGCGGTCTGCGGGCCGGTTCTAATAATAAATCAAGATCATCCCAGGGGCCGTAAAAAACCTTCTTGCGGGCCGGATGTGGCCCGCGGGCCTTGACTCTGACATATGTGCTCTACGTGAACCCCACTTATTACCCTCTACGTGAACCCCACTTATTACCCTCTACGTGAACCCCACTTATTACCCTCTACGTGAACCCCACTTATTACCCTCTACGTTAACCCCACTTAATACCCTCTACGTGAACCCCACTTATTACCCTCTACGTTAACCCCACTTATTACCCTCTACGTTAACCCCACTTATTACCCTCTACGTTAACCCCACTTATTACCCTCTATGTTAGACCCACTTATTACCCTCTATGTTAGACCCACTTATTACCCTCTATGTTAGCCCCACTTATTACCCTCTACGTTAACCCCACTTATTACCCTCTATGTTAGACCCACTTATTACCCTCTATGTTAGCCCCACTTATTACCCTCTACGCCAGTTAACTGAACCCCACTTATCATCCTGTCTGAACCCCACTTATCGACCTGTCTGAACCCCACTTATCATCCTGTCTGAACCCCACTTATCATCCTGTCTGAACCCCACTTATCAACCTGTCTGAACCCCACTTATCAACCTGTCTGAACCCCACTTATCAACCTGTCTGAACCCCACTTATCAACCTGTCTGAACCCCACTTATCATCCTGTCTGAACCCCACTTATCGACCTGTCTGAACCCCACTTATCATCCTGTCAGAACCTGTCCCTTATCATCCTGTCTGAACCCAGGACTTATCCCTGTCTGAACCTGTTATCAACCTGTCATAGACCTTTTATCAACCTGTCTATAACCCTCTTATCAACCTGTCTGATACCTGTTCCATCAAACTGCTGGACCACTTAGGACCTGTCCCATGTTATAACTCTTCTGCTAAACCTCGGCACTCTTGCCCTAAGCCACCCGTTATAGACCCATGATAAACGTGAAACACACATGCACTAATCTCCTGTCAGATACCTGTCCCATAAGAACTGCTGGACCACAGGACCTGTCCCATGTTATTGACCTGTTATAACCTGTCATAGACCTTTTATAAACATGTTATAACCTCTGTCTCCTCTCAGACACCTGTTCCATAAGAACTGCGTGGACCCCTGGCTGCTGGACCACAGGACCTGTCCCATGTGCAAGATGAACATCCTCAAAGCCCTGGGCATCGCTGTGAGTCATTTCAGAATCATTCAGGAGTTGTTCAGGAGTCATTTACAGAGTTATCAATGAGTCACTTAGTCTTTTTTTCCTGTTGGTCACCATCAGAATTGAATTGATCCAAATCCATCCAAACTTGATTCCATCACACCAACACAATTGAATATATTTAAACTGAACTGTTTCTCTCTAATCTTTCTCTGCTCTGTCTCTCTCTCTCTCTCTCTCTCTCTCTCTGTGTCTCTCTCTCTCTCTGTGTCTCTCTCTCTCTCTGTGTCTCTCTCTCTCTCTGTGTCTCTCTCTCTCTCTGTGTCTCTCTCTCTCTCTCTCTCTCTCTCTCTCTGTGTCTCTCTCTCTCTCTCTCTCTCTCTGTGTCTCTCTCTCTCTCTCTCTCTCTGTGTGTCTCTCTCTCTCTCTCTGTGTCTCTCTCTCTCTCTGTGTCTCTCTCTCTCTCTCTCTCTGTGTCTCTCTCTGGGTCTCTCTCTGTGTCTCTCTCTGTGTCTCTCTCTCTGTCTCTCTCTGTGTCTCTCTCTCTGTCTCTCTCTCTCTCTCTCTCTCTCTCTCTCTCTCTCTCTCTCTCTCTCTCTCTCTCTCTCTCTGTCTCTCTCTGTCTCTCTCTGTCTGTCTGTCTGTCTGTCTGTCTGTCTGTCTGTCTGTCTGTCTGTCTGTCTGTCTCTGTCTCTCTCTCCAGTTAAATGCAGACTGTCTGGATGACGTGCCCTTGGACTATGAGATGATTAGTGTGGGTGGTGGTGGTGGGGGGGTCGGGGTTCTGGGCCTAGAGGCTGTGGTGTCGGGAGGGTCCAGTGACGGGACCCTCAGTGAGGGTGGGTCGGTGGTTCTAGACCCGGGGGTGCGGAGGGTGGGGCTCCCCCAAGACTACCACGACCCAGACCCTCTGAGGGATAGTCCCATTACTGCTACTACTGATACCCACACAGGTAAGACTACCGACACGCAGGTGAGCCTACCGACATGCAACTACCGACACGCAGGTGAGCCTACCGACATGCAACTACCGACACGCAGGCGAGCCTACCGACACGAGCCTACCGACACGCAGGTGAGCCTACCGACACGCAGGCGAGCCTACCGACACGAGCCTACCGACACGCAGGCGAGCCTACCGACACGCAGGCGAGCCTACCGACACGCAGGCGAGCCTACCGACACGCAGGCGAGCCTACCGACACGCAGGCGAGCCTACCGACACGCAGGCGAGCCTACCGACACGCAGGCGAGACTACCGACACGCAGGCGAGCCTACCGACACGCAGCTACCGAGACGCAGGCGAGCCTACCGACACGCAGCTTCCCGAGACGCAGGCGAGCCTACCGACACGTAACTACCGACACGCAGGCGAGACTACAGACACGCAGACGATCCTTCCGACACACAGACGAGCCTACTGACACGCAGGCGAGCCTACCGACACGCAGCTACCGAGACGCAGGCCGGCCTACCGCAGGCGACTACCGACACGCAGGCGAGACTACCGACACGCAGGCGAGCCTACCGACACGTAACTACCGACACGCAGGCGAGCCTTCCGACACGCAGACGAGCCTTCCGACACACAGACGAGCCTTCCGACACACATACGAGCCTACCGACACGCAGGCGAGCCTACCGACACGCAGGCGAGCCTACCGACACGCAGCTACCGACACGCAGCTAGTGACACGCAGGCGAGACTTCTGACACGCAACTAGTGACACGCAGCTACCGACACGCAACTAGTGACACGCAGGCGAGACTTCTGACACGCAACTAGTGACACGCAGGCGAGACTTCTGACACACAACTAGTGACACGCAGGCGAGACTTCTGGCAAGCAACTAGTGACACGCAGGCGAGACTTCTGACACGCAACTAGTGACACGCAGGCGAGACTTCTGACACGCAACTAGTGACACGCAGGCGAGACTTCTGACACGCAACTAGTGACACGCAGGCGAGACTTCTGACACGCAACTAGTGACACGCAGGCGAGACTTCTGACACGCAACTAGTGACACGCAGGCGAGACTTCTGACACGCAACTAGTGACACGCAGGCGAGACTTCTGACATGCAGCTAGTGACACGCAGCTAGTGACACGCAGGTGAGACTTCTGACACGCAACTAGTGACACGCAGGCGAGACTTCTGACACACAGCTAGTGACACGCAGGCGAGACTTCTGACACGCAACTAGTGACACACAGGCGAGACTTCTGACACGCAGCTAGTGACACGCAGCTACCGACACGCAACTAGTGACACGCAGGCGAGACTTCTTACACGCAACTAGTGACACGCAGGCGAGACTTCTGACACCCAACTAGTGACACGCAGGCGAGACTTCTGACACGCAGCTACCGACACGCAACTAGTGACACGCAGGCGAGACTTCTGACACGCAACTAGTGACACGCAGGCGTGACTTCTGACACGCAGCTAGTGACACGCAGGCGAGACTTCTGACACGCACCTAGTGACACGCAACTAGTGACACGCAGGCGTGACTTCTGACACGCAACTAGTGACACGCAGGCGAGACTTCTGGCACGCAACTAGTGACACGCAGGCGAGACTTCTGACACGCAACTAGTGACACGCAACTAGTGACACGCAGGCGAGACTTCTGGCACGCAACTAGTGACACGCAGGCGAGACTTCTGACACGCAACTAGTGACACACAGACGAGACTTCTGACACGCAGCTAGTGACACGCAGCTAGTGACACGCAGGCGAGACTTCTGACACGCAACTAGTGACACGCAGGCGAGACTTCTGACACGCAGCTAGTAACACGCAGCTACCGACACGCAACTAGCGACACACAGACGAGACTTCTGACACGCAGCTAGTGACACGCAGCTAGTGACACGCAGGCGAGACTTCTGACACGCAACTAGTGACACGCATGCGAGACTTCTGACACACAGCTAGTGACACGCAGGCGAAACTTCTGACACGCAGCTAGTGACACGCAGGCGAGACTTCTGACACGCAGCTAGTAACACGCAGCTACCGACACGCAACTAGCGACACACAGACGAGACTTCTGACACGCAGCTAGTGACACGCAGCTAGTGACACGCAGGCGAAACTTCTGACACGCAGCTAGTGACACGCAGGCGAGACTTCTGACACGCAACTAGTGACACGCAGGCGAGACTTCTGACACGCAGCTAGTAACACGCAGCTACCGACACGCAACTAGCGACACACAGACGAGACTTCTGACACGCAGCTAGTGACACGCAGCTAGTGACACGCAGGCGAGACTTCTGACACGCAACTAGTGACACGCAGGCGAGACTTCTGACACACAGCTAGTGACACGCAGGCGAAACTTCTGACACGCAGCTAGTGACACGCAGGCGAGACTTCTGACACGCAACTAGTAACACGCAGGCGAGACTTCTGACATGCAGCTAGTGACACGCAGCTAGTGACACGCAGGCGAGACTTCTGACACGCAACTAGTGACACGCAGGCGAGACTTCTGACACACAGCTAGTGACACGCAGGCGAGTCTTCTGACACGCAACTAGTGACACGCAGGCGAGACTTCTGACATGCAGCTAGTGACACGCAGCTAGTGACACGCAGCTAGTGACACGCAGGCGAGACTTCTGACACACAGCTAGTGACACGCAGGCGAGACTTCTGACACGCAACTAGTGACATGCAGGCGAGACTTCTGACACGCAGCTAGTGACACGCAGCTAGTGACACGCAGGCGAGACTTCTGACACGCAGCTAGTGACACGCAGGCGAGACTTCTGACACGCAACTAGTGACACGCAGCTAGTGACACGCAACTACCGACACGCAGCTAGTGACACGCAACTCCCGAGACTGCCGACACTCAGGCGAGACTTCCGACACGCAACTAGTGACACGCAGGCGAGACTACCGACACGCAGCTAGTGACACGCAACTACCGAGACTGCCGACACTCAGGCGAGACTTCTGACACGCAGCTACCGACACGCAACTAGTGACACGCAGGCGAGACTACCGACACGCAGCTACCGACACGCAGCTACCGACACGCAGCTACCGACACGCGACAGGCGGGCGAGACTAGCGGCACGCACGCACAGCACTCATAGTGCCACCTGGTGGCAGCTTTAATTAATTGTATCCTCACCTCTCCCTCTTTCTCTCTCATCCCTCTCCCTCTCTGTCTCTCTCATTGTTCTTTTGTCTCCTCCTCCCCCTGTCTCTCTCTCTCTAGGTGAGTTCCAGCCCATGACCAGCAGTGCGTCTGTGGCATCCCTGGTGATCGCCGTGGAAACGGGGCTGTCTGACGAAGAACTGTCACTAGAACCACCAACCCCTACTGGGGACAACCAGTCCTGAGACCACAGGGCCTAACTGGGGCCACACTGGTGCCAGAACCATGACTGTACCGGGGTTAAGTCTGGTTTAGGCTGGCCCTGGGACAAATCTAACCTGGGACAGAGGACGGAAACATACCTGCAGGCTAAGATTTACTTGGACTATGGCTGCATGTATGGACATACCTGTCTATGGCTACCTGGGATGGACCTACCTGTCTATGGCTACCTGGGATGGACATACCTGTCTATGGCTACCCGAGATGGACATACCTGTCTATGGCTACCCGAGATGGACATACCTGTCTATGGCTACCCGAGATGGACATACCTGTCTATGGCTACCCGAGATGGACATACCTGTCTATGGCTACCCGAGATGGACATACCTGTCTATGGCTACCCGAGATGGACATACCTGTCTATGGCTACCTGGGATGGACCTACCTGTCTATGGCTACCCGAGATGGACATACCCGGGGTGGACATACCTGTCTATGGCTACCCGAGATGGACATACCTGTCTATGGCTACCCGGGATGGACCTACCTGGGTTGGACCTACCTGGATAAACTGATCTGGGATGGACCTACCTGGATAAACTGATCTGGGATGGACCTACCTGGGATGGGATTACCTGGGATGGACCTACCTGGGATGGGATTACCTGGGATGGATTACCTGGGATGGACCTACCTGGGATGGACCTACCTGGGATGGACCTACCTGGGATGGACCTACCTGGGATGGACCTACCTGGGATGGGATTACCTGGGATGGACCTACCTGGGATGGACCTACCTGGGATGGACCTACCTGGGATGGACCTACCTGGGATGGGATTACCTGGGATGGACCTACCTGGGATGGACCTACCTGGGATGGACCTACCTGGGATGGACCTACCTGGGATGGGATTACATGGGATGGGATTACATGGCTCACCTCGTACCTACATGGGGAATAGACTGGCTATGGTTTATGGTCCTCTGCCCTGTATGGATTATGGAGCTGTAACTACAGTATGGAGTAAATAGGTGTTGCTATACCTTTCTGAGATATGGACTTGGCTGGTTGGTTACCTGGTGGCCAATTCTGTGTCATGGAACTGTTACATGGAGCCCAGGAAATGCATCTGGAACAAAGTGTTTCACAATAAGAGTTCAGATCACACACTGACCAATATGAAACAACGGGACCTTGGGATCTGTTAAACCCATGTCTCTAGAAGCGACAGTTTGAAACGGGACCTTGGGATCTGTTAAACCCATGTCTCTAGAAGTGACAGTTTGAAACGGGACCTTGGGATCTGTTAAACCCATATCTCTAGAAGCGACAGTTTGAAACGGGACCTTGGGATCTGTTAAACCCATATCTCTAGAAGCGACAGTTTGAAACGGGACCTTGGGATCTGTTAAACCCATATCTCTGGGAGTTTCTGGGTTAAACCCATATCTCTAGAAGCGACAGTTTGAAACGGGACCTTGGGATCTGTTAAACCCATATCTCTAGTTTGAAAACCTTGGGATCTGTTAAACCCATATCTCTAGAAGCGGGACCTTGGGAGTTTGAAACGGGACCTTGGGATCTGTTAAACCCATATCTCTAGAAGCGACAGTTTGAAACGGGACCTTGGGATCTGTTAAACCCATATCTCTAGAAGCGACAGTTTGAAACGGGACCTTGGGATCTGTTAAACCCATATCTCTAGAAGCGACAGTTTGAAACGGGACCTTGGGATCTGTTAAACCCATATCTCTAGAAGCGACAGTTTGAAACGGGACCTTGGGGACCCATATCTCTGGGATCTGTTAAACCCATATCTCTAGAAGCGGCAGTTTGAAACGGGACCTTGGGATCTGTTAAACCCATATCTCTAGAAGCGACAGTTTGAAACGGGACCTTGGGATCTGTTAAACCCATATCTCTAGAAGCGACAGTTTGAAACGGGACCTTGTCCACCATCACGCAGAGACATACAGTACTGTTGTAGCTTACATGACACGAGGTTCACTCAATACTCGTGAACAACCGGTGCAGATATCACGGGGACTTTTATTTTGGAAAAAGCCCTCTGGGAGATGTAATTCAGTGGACCTAGCTTGGACATGGTCTCCGGCTGTGTCTGGAACGAGGCTGGTCTCTACCTACGGTAACCATGGATACGAACACACAACTACGTAGTGTTGCTTCAACAGCGCTGCGGTATCTTTACAGTACCACACCAGTATTATCTATACCCTGCCTGTGTCTATTTCTATGGTCATAGATCTGCCGGTCAGTCTGTCTATATCTGTACCGTGATCTCACAGTATTGCATTGGTTTATTGTTGTTTATTATTCCTGCTTTTTTACTACATACAGTACCTCTGTCTGGCTTAACTGTCCAATCAGAGTTGGTTGTGTCTTTTGACTGGCCAATCAGAGTTGGTTGTGTCTTTTGACTGGCCAATCAGAGTTGGTTGTGTCTTTTGACTGGCCAATCAGAGTTGGTTGTGTCTTTTGACTGGCCAATCAGAGTTGGTTGTGTCTTTTGACTGGCCAATCAGAGTTGGTTGGGATGTGTTGTTGCCATGGTGTTGCCAATAACTGCCATTTTTAAAACATGTTCATGTTCAGTAGGAAAAGGTTTTGGAACGTTCTAGATTTAAAAAAATTCTATGAATAGAGCCGCTGTGATTTCAGTATTTTACATGTCAGAGAGGCATGTTTGTTTGATATTGAGCAAAAATATAAACACACCATGTAAAGTGTTGGTCCCATGTTTCATGAGCTGAAATAAAACACAAATGTTCCATATTCACAAAAAGCTTATTTCTCTCAAATTTTGTTGTACAAATGTGTTTACATCCCTGTTAGCGAACATTTCTCTGCCAAGATAATCCATCCACCTGCCAGGTGTGGCATATCAAGAAGCTGATTAAATTGTATGATCATTACACAGGTGCACCTTGTGCTGGGGACAATAAAAGGCCATTCTAAAAATGTGTAGTTCCCTGAGGGAGCGTGCAAATCTGCTGCTGCAAAAAAAAATCGATGTTTATTTCTCTACCATAAGCCGCCTCCAACGTCGTTTTGGTATGTCTATGTCTGTATGTCTAACAGGTCTCACAACCAGCTTCTCCGCCTGCGGGATCATCTGAGACCAGACAGCTGACGAAACTGACGAGTATTTCTATCTGAAATTAAGCCCTTTTGTGGGGACAAACTCATTCTGATCACTCTGACTGGCTCCCTAGGGGATTGGCCTGGCTCCCAAGTGAGTGGGCTTATGCCCTCCCAGGCACATCCATGGCTACGCCCAGTCATGGGAAATCCATAGATTAGGGCCACATGTATTTATTTAAATTGACTGATTTCCTTCTGTGAACTGTAACTCAGTAAAATCCTTTAATGTTGCGTTTTATATTTTTTGTGTGAACGTAACAAAATGTTGCCTGGCGGGTTCTAGAGTTGACGGTCAATGTTACGGTAACGTTCTGGAAACCTTTTCAGAACCTTTCTTCAACGTTGTTCGTTGGTTGTTTTTGGTGGGAGGGACTGGCTGCAAAATAACATGTCTGTGTTAACTCAGTATATGCATCCCAAACGGCACCCTAATCCCTAAATAGTGCACTACTTTAGACCAGAGCCCTATAGAACCCTATTCCCTACATAGTGCACTACTTTAGACCAGAGCCCTATAGAACCCCATTCCCTATATAGTGCACTACTTTAGACCAGGGCCCTATAGAACCCAATTCCCTATATAGCGCTCTACTTTAGACCAGAGCCCTATAGAACCCTATTCCCTATATAGTGCACTACTATAGACCAGGGCCCTATTCCCTATATAGTGGTACTACTATAGACCAGAGCCCTATTCCCTATATAGTGCACTACTTTAGACCAGGACCATATTGAACCCTATTCCCTATATAGTGCACTACTTTAGACCAGGGCCCGATTCCCAATATAGTGCACTACTTTAGTCCAGGGCCCTATAGAACCCTATTCCCTATATAGTGCACTACTTTAGACCAGAGCCCTATAGAACCCTATTCCCCATATAGTGCACTACTTTAGACCAGAGTCCTATTCCCTACATAGTGCACTACTTTAGACCAGGACCCTATTCCCTATATAGTGCACCACTAGAGGCCAGGGCCCTATAGAACCCTATTCCCTATATAGTGCACTACTTTAGACCAGGCCCATATTGAACCCTATTCCCTATATAGTGCACCACTAGAGGCCAGGGCCCTATAGAACCCTATTCCCTATATAGTGCACTACATTTACATTTACATTTAGGTCATTTAGCAGACGCTCTTATACAGTGCACTACTATAGGCCAGGGCCCTATAGAACCCTATTCCCTATATAGTGCACTACTTTAGACAAGGCCCATATTGAACCCTATTCCCTATACAGTGCACTACTTTTGACCAGAGCCCTATAGAACCCTATTCCCTATATAGTGCACTACTTTAGACCAGAGCCCTATAGAAACCTATTCCCTATATAGTGCACTACTTTAGACCAGGGCCCTATAGAACCCTATTCCCTATATAGCGCTCTACTTTAGACCAGAGCCCTATAGAACCTTATTCCCTATATAGTGCACTACTTTAGACCAGAGCCCTATTCCCTACATAGTGCACTACTTTAGACCAGGGCCCTATTCCCAATATAGTGCACTACTTTAGACCAGGGACCTATAGAACCCTACTCCCTATATAGTGCACTACTTTAGACCAGAGCCCTATAGAACCCTATTCCCTATATAGTGCACTACTTTAGACCAGGACCCTATTCCCTATATAGTGCACCACTAGAGGCCAGGGCCCTGTAGAACCCTATTCCCTATATAGTGCACTACTTTAGACCAGGGCCCGATTCCCAATATAGTGCACTATAGACCAGGGCCCTATAGAACCCTATTCCCTATATAGTGCACTACTTTAGACCAGGCCCATATTGAACCCTATTCCCTATACAGTGCACTACTTTTGACCAGAGCCCTATAGAACCCTATTCCCTATATAGTGCATTACTTTAGACCAGAGCCCTATAGAACCCTAATCCCTAAATAGTGCACTACTTTAGACCAGAGCCCTATAGAACCCTATTCCCTACATAGTGCACTACTTTAGACCAGAGCCCTATAGAAACCTATTCCCTATATAGTGCACTACTTTAGACCAGAGCCCTATAGAACCCTATTCCCTATATAGCGCTCTACTTTAGACCAGGGCCCTATAGAACCCTATTCCCTATATAGCGCTCTACTTTAGACCAGAGCCCTATAGAACCTTATTCCCTATATAGTGCACTACTTTAGACCAGAGCCCTATTCCCTACATAGTGCACTACTTTAGACCAGGGCCCTATTCCCAATATAGTGCACTACTTTAGACCAGGGACCTATAGAACCCTACTCCCTATATAGTGCACTACTTTAGACCAGAGCCCTATAGAACCCTATTCCCTATATAGTGCACTACTTTTGACCAGGGCCCGATTCCCAATATAGTGCACTATAGACCAGGGCCCTATAGAACCCTATTCCCTATATAGTGCACTACTTTAGACCAGGGCCCTATAGAACCCTATTCCCTATATAGTGCACTACTTTAGACCAGGGCCGATTCCCAATATAGTGCACTATAGACCAGGGCCCTATTCCCTATATAGTGGTACTACTATAGACCAGAGCCCTATTCCCTACATAGTGCACTACTATAGGCCAGGGCCCTATAGAACCCTATTCCCTATATAGTGCACTACTTTAGACCAGGCCCATATTGAACCCTATTCCCTATATATTCCCGTGCTTTTACACCTGCATTGTTTGCTGTTTGGGGTTTTAGGCTGGGTTTCTGTACAGCACTTTGAGATATCAGCTGATGTACGAAGGGCTATATAAATAAATTTGATTTGATTTGAAATTTGATTTGATATAGTGCACTACTTTAGACCAGGGCCCGATTCCCAATATAGTGCACTACTTTAGTCCAGGGCCCTATAGGACCCTATTCCCTATATAGTGCACTACTTTAGACCAGGACCCTATTCCCAATATAGTGCACTACTTTAGACCAGAGCCCTATTCCCTATATAGTGAACTACTATAGACCAGAGCCCTATTCCCTATATAGTGGTACTACTATAGACCAGAGCCCTATTCCCTATATAGTGGCACTACTATAGACCAGAGCCCTATTCCCTATATAGTGGTACTACTATAGACCAGAGCCCTATTCCCTATATAGTGGCACTACTATAGACCAGAGCCCTATTCCCTATATAGTGGTACTACAATAGACCAGAGCCCTATTCCCTATATAGTGCACTACTATAGGCCAGGGCCCTATAGAACCCTATTCCCTATATAGTGGCACTACTATAGACCAGAGCCCTATTCCCTATATAGTGAACTACTATAGACATGAGCCCTAGTCCCTATATAGTGCACTACTATAGGCCAGGGCCCTATAGAACCCTATTCCCTATATAGTGAACTACTATAGACCAGAGCCCTATTCCCTATATAGTGCACTACTATAGACCAGAGCCCTATTCCCTATATAGTGAACTACTATAGACCAGAGCCCTATTCCCTATATAGTGAACTACTATAGACCAGAGCCCTATTCCCTATATAGTGCACTACTTTAGACCAGAGCCCTATTCCCTATATAGTGCACTACTTTAGACCAGAGCCCTATTCCCTATATAGTGAACTACTATAGACCAGAGCCCTATTCCCTATATAGTGGTACTACTATAGACCAGAGCCCTATTCCCTATATAGTGGCACTACTATAGACCAGAGCCCTATTCCCTATATAGTGGTACTACTATAGACCAGAGCCCTATTCCCTATATAGTGGCACTACTATAGACCAGAGCCCTATTCCCTATATAGTGGTACTACTATAGACCAGAGCCCTATTCCCTATATAGTGGCACTACTATAGACCAGAGCCCTATTCCCTATATAGTGGTACTACTATAGACCAGAGCCCTATTCCCTATATAGTGGCACTACTATAGACCAGAGCCCTATTCCCTATATAGTGGTACTACAATAGACCAGAGCCCTATTCCCTATATAGTGCACTACTATAGGCCAGGGCCCTATAGAACCCTATTCCCTATATAGTGGCACTACTATAGACCAGAGCCCTATTCCCTATATAGTGAACTACTATAGACCAGAGCCCTATTCCCTATATAGTGCACTACTATAGGCCAGGGCCCTATAGAACCCTATTCTCTATATAGTGAACTACTATAGACCAGAGCCCTATTCCCTATATAGTGAACTACTATAGACCAGAGCCCTATTCCCTATATAGTGAACTACTATAGACCAGAGCCCTATTCCCTATATAGTGCACTACTTTAGACCAGAGCCCTATTCCCTATATAGTGCACTACTTTAGACCAGAGCCCTATTCCCTATATAGTGAACTACTATAGACCAGAGCCCTATTCCCTATATAGTGCACTACTATAGACCAGAGCCCTATTCCCTATATAGTGGTACTACTATAGACCAGAGCCCTATTCCCTATATAGTGAACTACTATAGACCAGAGCCCTATTCCCTATATAGTGCACTACTATAGACCAGAGCCCTATTCCCTATATAGTGGTACTACTTTAGACCAGAGCCCTATTCCCTATATAGTGAACTACTATAGACCAGAGCCCTATTCCCTATATAGTGCACTACTTTAGACCAGAGCCCTATTCCCTATATAGTGCACTACTTTAGACCAGAGCCCTATTCCTATATAGTGAACTACTATAGACCAGAGCCCTATTCCTATATAGTGCACTACTATAGACCAGAGCCCTATTCCCTATATAGTGGTACTACTATAGACCAGAGCCCTATTCCCTATATAGTGAACTACTATAGACCAGAGCCCTATTCCCTATATAGTGCACTACTATAGACCAGAGCCCTATTCCCTATATAGTGGTACTACTATAGACCAGAGCCCTATTCCCTATATAGTGGCACTACTATAGACCAGAGCCCTATTCCCTATATAGTGGTACTACTTTAGACCAGAGCCCTATTCCCTATATAGTGAACTACTATAGACCAGAGCCCTATTCCCTATATAGTGCACTACTATAGACCAGAGACCTATTCCCTATATAGTGCACTACTATAGACCAGAGCCCTATTCCCTATATAGTGCACTACTATAGACCAGAGCCCTATTCCCTATATAGTGGTACTACTTTAGACCAGAGCCCTATTCCCTATATAGTGGTACTACTATAGATCAGGGCCCCATTCCCTATATAGTGGTACTACTATAGACCAGAGCCCTATTCCCTATATAGTGGTACTACTTTAGACCAGAGCCCTATTCCCTATATAGTGAACTACTATAGACCAGAGCCCTATTCCCTATATAGTGCACTACTTTAGACCAGAGCCCTATTCCCTATATAGTGCACTACTTTAGACCAGAGCCCTATTCCCTATATAGTGAACTACTATAGACCAGAGCCCTATTCCCTATATAGTGCACTACTATAGACCAGAGCCCTATTCCCTATATAGTGGTACTACTATAGACCAGAGCCCTATTCCCTATATAGTGAACTACTATAGACCAGAGCCCTATTCCCTATATAGTGCACTACTATAGGCCAGGGCCCTATAGAACCCTATTCCCTATATAGTGAACTACTATAGACCAGAGCCCTATTCCCTATATAGTGCACTACTTTAGACCAGGACCCATGGGACTCAGGTAGTGCACTATAAAGGGAATATGGTTCCATTTGGGAGACAGATGTGTTTCAATTAACGTTTTAAGTATTATACTTCCAAATGGTTTCCTCTGAATAACCATGTAGAGTATTAAAACAGAATTTAATATAACATTAATATAACTTTATAAATCAAATCAAAAAATCCAATCTAATGTTATTTGTCACATACACATGGTTAGCAGATGTTAATGCGAGTGTAGCGAAATGCTTGTGCTTCTAGTTCCGACAATGCAGTGATAACCAACAAGTAATCTAACTAACAATTCCAAAACTACTGTCTTATACACAGTGTAAGGGGATAAGGAACATGTACATAAGGATATATGAATGAGTGATGATATAGCAACTTTGTTCCTCCTCCTCCACACACACACACACACACACACACACACACACACACACACACACACACACACACACACACACACACACACACACACACACACACACACACACAGACACAGACACAGACACAGACACAGACACAGACACACACACACAGACACAGACACACACACACACAGTAGGTGCTCCATCAGATGAGAGGACAGGTAACTGTTGTGGGGGTGGAAGCAGACACCGCATCAGGGTGTAACACAGTGTAAGCATATCAGGGTGTGTGTGTGTTGGCTAATGTGAGAGGAGACCGATTGCATGGAGGACAACAGACATTTCAGACCACGATTAACACCTGGTACACACACACACTACGAGGCTACACACACACACACCACGAGGCTACACACACACACTACGAGGCTACACACACACTACGAGGCTACACACACACACACACTACGAGGCTACACACACACACACACACACTACGAGGCTACATACACACACACACTACGAGGCTACACACACACACACACACACACACTACGAGTCTACATACACACACACACACTATGGGGCTACACACACACACACACACACTACGAGGCTACACACACACACTACGAGGCTACACACACACTACGAGGCTACACACACACTACGAGGCTATACACACACACACTACGAGGCTACACACACTACTAATCGGTCTCCTCTCACATTAGCCAACACACACACACCCTGATATGCTTACACTGTGTTACACCCTGATGCGGTGTCTGCTTCCACCCCCACAATATATACACACACACACTACGAGGCTACACACACACACTACGAGGCTACACACACTACTAATCGGTCTCCTCTCACATTAACCAACACACACACACCCTGATATGCTTACACTGTGTTACACCCTGATGCGGTGTCTGCTTCCACCCCCACAATATATACACACACACACTACGAGGCTACACACACACACTACGAGGCTACACACACTACGAGGCTACACACACACACACTATGAGGCTACACACACTACGAGGCTACACACACACTACGAGGCTACACACACACACACTATGAGGCTACACACACTACGAGGCTACACACACACACACTACGAGGCTACACACACACACACTACGTTAAGCATGAGGCTACATCAGTATACCAAAGTGGCTAATGTTGTATACTTTCAGTGTCTCCTCCCCCTCCCCTCCTGTACTCCATTCTCCTGACCTTCCCACCCTCCACCGCCTCTCCTCACCCCTTCTCCTCCCCTCCTCACCCCCTCTTCTCCCCTCCTCACAGCCTCTCATCCCATTTCCTCCCCTTCTCTTCTCCTCTCCTCCCCACCCCCCTCCTCTCCTCCCCACTTCCTCCCCTCCTCCCCCCCCCTCTCCCCCCCCTTACCTCCTCTCCTCCCCCCTCCCCTCCTCTCCTCCCCTTACCTCCTCTCCTCCCCACTTCCTCCTCACCTCCTCTCCTTGTTAAATACACAGAGGTTGTGGTTCCATGTTGCAACAATCTAGAATCCTCTCTGAAACAGCTGAAACAAAAAACACCTTAGACACAGTTTAAACCTGAGACACACCTGAGACAGACCTGAGACACACCTACCACAGACCTGAGACAGAGGTAGACAGACCAGAGACACACCTACCACAGACCTGGGACAGAGGTAGACCAGTTAAATTACCTGAGTCACCACTTACACCTGATGAAAGAAAGATAAATAAGTAAATACTGTCTGAGTCTGTAGGTAAGGGGGAAACTCCACCCACATGTCTCTAATAGACAGAACCACTGTCCTCCCCCCCTCTCTCCTCTCCTCCCTCTCTCCTCCCCTACCCACATCTCCTCTCTAATAGACAGAACCACTGTCCTCCCCCCTCTCCTCCCTCTCTCCTCCCCTACCCACATCTCCTCTCTTATAGACAGAACCACTGTCCTCCCCCCTCTCTCATCTCCTCCCTCTCTCCTCCCCTACCCACATCTCCTCTCTTATAGACAGAACCACTGTCCTCCCCCCACTCCTCTCCCCCTCTCTCCTCTCCTCCCTCTCTCCTCCCCTACCCACATCTCCTCTCTTATAGACAGAACCACTGTCCTCTCTCTTTATTCTCCCTCTCTCTCCAGACATGTGTTCCAGCTTAGCATCAGCTCCTCTTTCTGTCTGTCTCTTCCTCCTCCTCAGAGTAACCTTCATCACATCAAAAGAAACAGGTCAGTTCAACACTAACTATTAATATCTACTGTATTTAATTAACTAAACCTTTAACTCACTATTAATATCTACTGTATTTAACTAACTAAACCTTTAACTCACTATTAATATCTAATGTATTTAATTAACTAAACCTTTAACTCACTATTAATATCTACTGTATTTAACTAACTAAACCTTTAACTCACTATTAATATCTACTGTATTTAATTAACTAAACCTTTAACTCACTATTAATATCTACTGTATTTAATTAACTAAACCTTTAACTCACTATTAATATCTACTGTATTTAACTAACTAAACCTTTAACTCACTATTAATATCTACTGTATTTAATTAACTAAACCTTTAACTCAATGTTAGACTGTCACTTCCTACACTAACTAAACCTTTAACTCACTGGTAGACTGTCACTAACTCAGTGGTTCTTAACCTTGTTGGAGGTACTGAACCCCAACAGTTTTATATGCGCATTCACCGAACCCTTCTTAATTGGAAAAAAAATCAAATTCAAAACATATGTGTATATATTTGACTGGTACACAAAATGAACCGTGCATCAACATCACTGTGTTCAAAGAACAAAATCATCAAAACATTTTCACACAAAAACAAAAACATAATAATGAATATTTACTGCAAATCAGTGTGACTTCTGCTGTTGCCTTTCAGAAACCAGTTCAGAAATGCGCGGCTTCACCTTGGCAAGTGCCACTCATGTCATTTTCACAACAAAGTCTGTTCCTTTTCTTCGTTTTTATGTCCAGCATCCTCGAAAAGGATTGCTCGCAAAGATATGTTGTAACAAACGGTATGAAAATCTCCAGAGCTTTCTTAGCAATAACAAGGTACGCTACCATTTGTTGACACCAAAACGTTGAAAGCGTTGTTGTTCTGAAAAGTTGCTGTTGAACCTGGCTCTGCTGAATTTCAATGATTTCATCGAGGTATTCATCATTGACATCTGTTGTCTCAACACTAAACGTGAACGGCTGTCTCACCCATGCTGGATATGACTCTCTTGTAGGGAAGTATCCGTCGAGAGACTTTGCAAGCTCATCTAAGTGCATGGCAATTGCTTGCTTCAGTTCAGTGGGTACAGAAATGTCTTCGATTCCAGATACATCTTCGATCTTACTTACACAGTCGTCCAGCAGGGGAAAGTTTGCGAAGTGTTTGTTCTCTGTTCCTCGTTTCCATAACAGTAGCTTTTTTTGAAAAGCCTTCAGGTTTTCCTCAGCTTCGATGATGTTGACTCCACCGCCCTGCATCTTTTGATTGAGATGATTGAGAGCTGCGAAGATATCGGCCATGTACGCTAAAATGAGAATGAACTCAGAATTTTTGAAGCAATCTGCATGACAATGTTGGTGCTCTTGCAAAAACAGGGCTAATTCCACACGCACGGCAAAAACACGATTCAGCACCTGTCCCCGGGACACCACCTAACGTTAGAATGGTACAGAAGTACCTCGAATTCAGAGCCCATTTCTTTACACAGCTCACTGAAGATGCGGTGCCTCAGAGCACTAGTTCGCACATAGTTCACGCATTCCACTACAATGTTTAATACTTCTGCCAGTTTTGGAGGAAAGGTTTTTGTTGCCAACGCATGCCTGTGCAGAATACAATGCATAACAATGATGTGTGGTGCATTGGCTTTCACTAGCGCACCAAAACCAGACTTTCTTCCCAGCATGACTGGGGCTCCGTCCGAACAAACTGCAGAAACCATATCCCACGAAAGATTGTTGTCTTTGAAGAAGTCATCCACAAGTTTCTTCACATCGGCTGCCTTAGTTGTTGTTGTAAGAGGCTTACAAAATAAAAGAAATCTTCCTTTATCACGTCGTCTTTCACATAGCGCACGAATACAGCAAGCTGGCTTAGATTGGAAACGTCTGTGGTCTCCTCGAGTTGAAGGCTGAATTTTGCCGGGCTTGAAATCAGATCTGCAACTACTTAAGCCAAGATGTCTTTGCTCATGTCCTCTATTCTGTCGCTGATGGTGTCATTTGAAAGAGGAATTTGGGATAACTTCGGCCTCTTTTCCCAGCATGATATTCGCCATCTTCAACACAGCTGGTTTCATGAGTGTTTCACCAATGGTGTGTGGTTTGCCCTGCTTTGCGATCAGGTAAGCAACTTCGTACGATGCTGTGAGGATCGGTTTGTTGATGGGTACAAAGCCGAGAACAGGCAGAGTAGCCTTTTCATCGAATCTGGCTCTCTTCACCTTGAATTCAGCGAGCGTTGTGTTCTTATATTTTCCATCTCCATGCAGCTTAAGGAAGTGTTCTCTTAGTTTTGAAGGTGCTAGACTAGAATTGCTCAACTTGGCATTGCAAATCATGCAGTTAGGACACTGACTCCCATCACGTTCGGTTATACATGTAAATCCATATTGTACATATTCGTCCGACCACTTTCTTTTTTTGCTCGACATAGTAAGTATGAAGGGATTAAAATATTAAGAAAGAAATCACAAGACGTACCATCACCATAGTCACAAACTGAGCGCGCCAAATTCCCTGCAGCACAGATAGCGATGTAGCGTGATCACCTGCAGCCAATGATGGCCAAGCGGAGCGTGTCATCTCGAATCATATGAATCAGATGTTTGTCTTGACCTCCGCCGAACCCCTGAGACTGACTCACCGAACCCCTGGGGTTCGATCGAACCCAGGTTAAGAACCACTGCACTAACTAAACCTTTAACTCACTGTTAGACTGTCACTTTCTACACTAACTAAACCTTTAACTCACTATTAATATCTACTGTATTTAAGTAACTACACCTTTAACTCACTGGTAGACTGTCACTAACTAAACCTTTAACTCACTGTTAGACTGTCACTAACTAAACCTTTAACTCACTGTTAGACTGTCACTTTCTACACTAACTAAACCTTTAACTCACTATTAATATCTACTGTATTTAAGTAACTACACCTTTAACTCACTGGTAGACTGTCACTTCCTACACTAACTAAACCTTTAACTCACTGGTAGACTGTCAGTAACTAAACCTTTAACTCACTGTTAGACTGTCACTAACTAAACCTTTAACTCACTGTTAGACTGTCAATTTCTACACTAACTAAACCTTTAACTCACTATTAATATCTACTGTATTTAAGTAACTACACCTTTAACTCACTGGTAGACTGTCACTTCCTACACTAACTAAACCTTTAACTCACTGTTAGACTGTCACTAACTAAACCTTTAACTCACTGTTAGACTGTCACTTTCTACACTAACTAAACCTTTAACTCACTATTAATATCTACTGTATTTAAGTAACTGGTAGACTGTCACTTCCTACACTAACTAAACCTTTAACTCACTGGTAGACTGTCACTAACTAAACCTTTAACTCACTGTTAGACTGTCACTAACTAAACCTTTAACTCACTGGTAGACTGTCAGTAACTAAACCTTTAACTCACTGGTAGACTGTCACTAACTAAACCTTTAACTCACTGTTAGACTGTCACTAACTAAACCTTTAACTCACTGGTAGACTGTCAGTAACTAAACCTTTAACTCACTGTTAGACTGTCACTAACTAAACCTTTAACTCACTGTTAGACTGTCACTTTCTACACTAACTAAACCTTTAACTCACTATTAATATCTACTGTATTTAAGTAACTACACCTTTAACTCACTGGTAGACTGTCACTTGTTACTGTCTCGACAGCTAAATGAAGGGCTGTGTTTTGACGTGAGGTCTGCTAAAAACCCAATGTTTCACATACGTCTCACATTGACTAGAGTTACACGCAATGTGAATAGTCAGATGAATATAATACCGTAGCTTGATTCAACAGCTTTGCAATGAGAACGAAGAACGATTTCCCTCATCATCCTGTTTACATGGACACATCTGTCACCGAGCTCCTGATGGGGACTCTGATAAAGAGAACTGAAAAGAAACGCTCCACTCAACACTGATCATGTTTATGTTTGGGAATCCTATTTGGTTCTGAGTTTCGGACCTGTAAAGTTTGTATGTGTGAAACTATTTCTCAGACCTCTACTTTCAGTTGTTGTTGTTGTAAAACTCACTTCACTCAGGTATGTGAGGGAGGCTGGCTCTGTTGGTACACGTACAGGTTAAACAGCTGGCTCTGTTGGTACACGTACAGGTTAAACAGCTGGCTCTGTTGGTACACGTACAGGTTAAACAGCTGGCTCTGTTGGTACACGTACAGGTTAAACAGCTGGTTCTGTTGGTACACGTACAGGTTAAACAGCTGGCTCTGTTGGTACACGTACAGGTTAAACAGCTGGCTCTGTTGGTACACGTACAGGTTAAACAGCTGGCTCTGTTGGTACACGTACAGGTTAAACAGCTGGCTCTGTTGGTACACGACAGGTTAAACAGCTGGTTCTGTTGGTACACGTACAGGTTAAACAGCTGGCTCTGTTGGTACACGTACAGGTTAAACAGCTGGCTCTGTTGGTACAGGTACAGGTTAAACAGCTGGCTCTGTTGGTACACGTACAGGTTAAACAGCTGGTTCTGTTGGTACACGTACAGGTTAAACAGCTGGCTCTGTTGGTACACGTACAGGTTAAACAGCTGGTTCTGTTGGTACACGTACAGGTTAAACAGGTTAAACAGCTGGTTCTGTTGGTACACGTACAGGTTAAACAGAGAACTCTGTTATTGGCAGAGAGGTTTGGAACTCTGTTATTGGCAGAGAGGTTTAGAACTCTGTTATTGGCAGAGAGGTTTGGAACTCTGTTATTGGCAGAGAGGTTTGGAACTCTGTTATTGGCAGAGAGGTTTGGAACTCTGTTATTGGCAGAGAGGTTTAGAACTCTGTTATTGGCAGAGAGGTTTGGAACTCTGTTATTGGCAGAGAGGTTTAGAACTCTGTTATTGGCAGAGGTTTGGAACTCTGTTATTGGCAGAGAGGTTTGGAACTCTGTTATTTGCAGAGAGGTTTGGAACTCTGTTATTGGCAGAGAGGTTTGGAACTCTGTTATTGGCAGAGAGGTTTGGAACTCTGTTATTGGCAGAGAGGTTTAGAACTCTGTTATTGGCAGAGAGGTTTGGAACTCTGTTATTGGCCGAGAGGTTTAGAACTCTGTTATTGGCAGAGAGGTTTAGAACTCTGTTATTGGCAGAGAGGTTTGGAACTCTGTTATTGGCAGAGAGGTTTGGAACTCTGTTATTGAACTCTGTTATTGGCAGAGAGGTTTGGAACTCTGTTATTGGCAGAGAGGTTTGGAACTCTGTTATTGGCAGAGAGGTTTGGAACTCTGTTATTGGCAGAGAGGTTTAGAACTCTGTTATTGGCAGAGAGGTTTAGAACTCTGTTATTGGCAGAGAGGTTTGGAACTCTGTTATTGGCAGAGAGGTTTGGAACTCTGTTATTGGCAGAGAGGTTTGGAACTCTGTTATTGGCAGAGAGGTTTGGAACTCTGTTATTGGCAGAGAGGTTTGGAACTCTGTTATTGGCAGAGAGGTTTGGAACTCTGTTATTGGCAGAGAGGTTTGGAACTCTGTTATTGGCAGAGAGGTTTGGAACTCTGTTATTGGCAGAGAGAACTCTGTTATTGGCAGAGAGGTTTAGAACTCTGTTAGAACTCTGTTATTGGCAGAGAGGTTTAGAACTCTGTTATTGGCAGAGAGGTTTAGAACTCTGTTATTGGCAGAGAGGTTTGGAACTCTGTTATTGGCAGAGAGGTTTAGAACTCTGTTATTGGCAGAGAGGTTTAGAACTCTGTTATTGGCAGAGAGGTTTGGAACTCTGTTATTGGCAGAGAGGTTTGGAACTCTGTTATTGGCAGAGAGGTTTAGAACTCTGTTATTGGCAGAGAGGTTTAGAACTCTGTTATTGGCAGAGAGGTTTAGAACTCTGTTATTGGCAGAGAGGTTTGGAACTCTGTTATTGGCAGAGAGGTTTAGAACTCTGTTATTGGCAGAGAGGTTTGGAACTCTGTTATTGGCAGAGAGGTTTAGAACTCTGTTATTGGCAGAGAGGTTTGGAACTCTGTTATTGGCAGAGAGGTTTGGAACTCTGTTATTGGCAGAGAGGTTTAGAACTCTGTTATTGGCAGAGAGGTTTAGAACTCTGTTATTGGCAGAGAGGTTTAGAACTCTGTTATTGGCAGAGAGGTTTAGAACTCTGTTATTGGCAGAGAGGTTTAGAACTCTGTTATTGGCAGAGAGGTTTAGAACTCTGTTATTGGCAGAGAGGTTTGGAACTCTGTTATTGGCAGAGAGGTTTAGAACTCTGTTATTGGCAGAGAGGTTTGGAACTCTGTTATTGGCAGAGAGGTTTAGAACTCTGTTATTGGCAGAGAGGTTTAGAACTCTGTTATTGGCAGAGAGGTTTGGAACTCTGTTATTGGCAGAGAGGTTTGGAACTCTGTTATTGGCAGAGAGGTTTGGAACTCTGTTATTGGCAGAGAGGTTTGGAACTCTGTTATTGGCAGAGAGGTTTAGAACTCTGTTATTGGCAGAGAGGTTTGGAACTCTGTTATTGGCAGAGAGGTTTGGAACTCTGTTATTGGCAGAGAGGTTTGGAACTCTGTTATTGGCAGAGAGGTTTGGAACTCTGTTATTGGCAGAGAGGTTTGGAACTCTGTTATTGGCAGAGAGGTTTAGAACTCTGTTATTGGCAGAGAGGTTTAGAACTCTGTTATTGGCAGAGAGGTTTAGAACTCTGTTATTGGCAGAGAGGTTTGGAACTCTGTTATTGGCAGAGAGGTTTGGAACTCTGTTATTGGCAGAGAGGTTTGGAACTCTGTTATTGGCAGAGAGGTTTGGAACTCTGTTATTGGCAGAGAGGTTTAGAACTCTGTTATTGGCAGAGAGGTTTAGAACTCTGTTATTGGCAGAGAGGTTTAGAACTCTGTTATTGGCAGAGAGGTTTAGAACTCTGTTATTGGCAGAGAGGTTTAGAACTCTGTTATTGGCAGAGAGGTTTGGAACTCTTTGTTATTGGCAGAGAGGTTTAGAACTCTCTTTGTTATTGGCAGAGAGGTTTAGAACTCTGTTATTGGCCGAGAGGTTTGGAACTCTGTTATTGGCCTATTAACTAATTGACCACCTGGTGTTCAAGCCAAAACTCCACCTATGCAAAACCTGCTGATGAGAAAGTCCTGTGTAGATTGTATTTTCAACCTACCACTATCAGAAAATAACACTGATAAAGGTTTTTTTTTACAGAGTTAGTTTCATTGGCGCTTTGTACAATATAGTAAACACAGATTGTTGACTGCACTAACACTGATGCCAAGTTGAACATTTATTTTCTGATGAAATATGTCTGGGATCAGATGGCTTCATCAGAACAACAGCAGCTACTGTTAATCAGTGTGGAACAGGGTTCACTCTGTGACGGTGTCTTAGAGGTGGGATACATACATGAATTATTATGTCCTTTCAGTCATATGAACGTTTTGGACAAACAACATATGACTTTTACACTTTACAGTGTTATTGTTAAATGGTAGTGTTATTGTTAAATGGTAGTGTTATTGTTAAATAGTAGTGTTGTTAAATGGTAGTGTTGTTGTTAAATAGTAGTGTTGTTGTTAAATGGTAGTGTTGTTGTTAAATGGTAGTGTTGTTGTTAAATGGTAGTGTTGTTGTTAAATGGTAGTGTTGTTGTTAAATGGTAGTGTTGTTAAATGGTAGTGTTATTGTTAAATAGTAGTGTTGTTGTTAAATGGTAGTGTTATTGTTAAATGGTAGTGTTATTGTTAAATGGTAGTGTTATTGTTAAATGGTAGTGTTATTGTTAAATGGTAGTGTTGTTGTTAAATGGTAGTGTTGTTGTTAAATGGTAGTGTTGTTGTTAAATGGTAGTGTTGTTGTTAAATGGTAGTGTTATTGTTAAACGGTAGTGTTGTTGTTAAATGGTAGTGTTGTTGTTAAACGGTAGTGTTGTTGTTAAATGGTAGTGTTGTTAAATGGTAGTGTTATTGTTAAATGGTAGTGTTATTGTTAAATAGTAGTGTTGTTGTTAAATGGTAGTGTTGTTAAATGGTAGTGTTATTGTTAAATAGTAGTGTTGTTGTTAAATGGTAGTGTTGTTAAATGGTAGTGTTATTGTTAAATAGTAGTGTTGTTGTTAAATGGTAGTGTTGTTAAATGGTAGTGTTATTGTTAAATGGTAGTGTTATTGTTAAATGGTAGTGTTGTTGTTAAATGGTAGTGTTGTTAAATGGTAGTGTTATTGTTAAATGGTAGTGTTGTTGTTAAATGGTAGTGTTATTGTTAAACGGTAGTGTTGTTGTTAAACGGTAGTGTTGTTGTTAAATGGTAGTGTTGTTAAATGGTAGTGTTATTGTTAAATGGTAGTGTTATTGTTAAATAGTAGTGTTGTTGTTAAATGGTAGTGTTGTTAAATGGTAGTGTTATTGTTAAATAGTAGTGTTGTTGTTAAATGGTAGTGTTGTTAAATGGTAGTGTTATTGTTAAATAGTAGTGTTGTTGTTAAATGGTAGTGTTGTTAAATGGTAGTGTTATTGTTAAATGGTAGTGTTGTTGTTAAATGGTAGTGTTGTTGTTAAATGGTAGTGTTGTTGTTAAATGGTAGTGTTGTTGTTAAATGGTAGTGTTGTTGTTAAATGGTAGTGTTGTTGTTAAATGGTAGTGTTGTTGTTAAATGGTAGTGTTATTGTTAAACGGTAGTGTTGTTGTTAAATGGTAGTGTTGTTAAACGGTAGTGTTGTTGTTAAACGGTAGTGTTGTTGTTAAACGGTAGTGTTGTTGTTAAATGGTAGTGTTGTTAAACGGTAGTGTTGTTGTTAAACGGTAGTGTTGTTGTTAAATGGTAGTGTTGTTAAACGGTAGTGTTGTTGTTAAACGGTAGTGTTATTGTTAAATGGTAGTGTTGTTGTTAAATGGTAGTGTTATTGTTAAATGGTAGTGTTGTTGTTAAATGGTAGTGTTATTGTTAAATGGTAGTGTTGTTGTTAAATGGTAGTGTTGTTGTTAAATGGTAGTGTTGTTGTTAAATGGCAGTGTTATTGTTAAATGGTAGTGTTGTTAAATGGTAGTGTTATTGTTAAATGGCAGTGTTATTGTTAAATGGTAGTGTTATTGTTAAATGGTAGTGTTGTTGTTAAATGGTAGTGTTGTTGTTAAATGGTAGTGTTGTTGTTAAATGGTAGTGTTGTTGTTAAATGGTAGTGTTGTTGTTAAATGGTAGTGTTGTTAAATGGTAGTGTTGTTGTTAAATGGTAGTGTTGTTGTTAAATGGTAGTGTTGTTGTTAAATGGTAGTGTTGTTGTTAAATGGTAGTGTTGTTGTTAAATGGTAGTGTTGTTAAATGGTAGTGTTGTTAAATGGTAGTGTTGTTAAATGGTAGTGTTGTTGTTAAATGGTAGTGTTGTTGTTAAATGGTAGTGTTGTTGTTAAATGGTAGTGTTGTTGTTAAATGGTAGTGTTGTTGTTAAATGGTAGTGTTGTTGTTAAATGGTAGTGTTGTTGTTAAATGGTAGTGTTGTTGTTAAATGGTAGTGTTGTTGTTAAATGGTAGTGTTGTTGTTAAATGGTAGTGTTGTTGTTAAATGGTAGTGTTGTTGTTAAATGGTAGTGTTGTTGTTAAATGGTAGTGTTGTTGTTAAATGGTAGTGTTGTTGTTAAATGGTAGTGTTGTTGTTAAATGGTAGTGTTGTTAAATGACAGTGTTGTTAAATGACAGTGTTGTTAAATGGTAGTGTGTTGTTAAATGGTAGTGTTGTTGTTAAATGGTAGTGTTGTTGTTAAATGGTAGTGTTGTTGTTAAATGGTAGTGTTGTTGTTAAATGGTAGTGTTATTGTTAAATGGTAGTGTTGTTAAATGGTAGTGTTATTGTTAAATGGTAGTGTTGTTGTTAAATGGTAGTGTTGTTAAATGGTAGTGTTGTTGTTAAATGGTAGTGTTGTTGTTAAATGGTAGTGTTGTTGTTAAATGGTAGTGTTGTTGTTAAATGGTAGTGTTGTTAAATGGTAGTGTTGTTAAATGGTAGTGTTATTGTTAAATGATAGTGTTGTTGTTAAATGGTAGTGTTGTTGTTAAATGGTAGTGTTGTTGTTAAATGGTAGTGTTGTTGTTAAATGGTAGTGTTGCTGTTAAATGGTAGTGTTGTTGTTAAATGGTAGTGTTGTTGTTAAATGGTAGTGTTGTTGTTAAATGGTAGTGTTGTTGTTAAATGGTAGTGTTGTTGTTAAATGGTAGTGTTATTGTTAAATGGTAGTGTAAGTCGCTCTGGATAAGAGCGCCTGCTAAATGACTTAAATGTAAATGGTAGTGTTATTGTTAAATGGTAGTGTTATTGTTAAATATTGTAAAATGTGTGCATACATTCTACGTATGGGTGGTCCCGGGAATCGAACCCACTACCCTGGCGTTACAAGCGCCATGCTCTACCAACTGAGCTACAGAAGGACCACACATGGCAGTGTTATTGTTAAATGGTAGTGTTATTGTTAAATGGTAGTGTTATTGTTAAATGATAGTTGTTGTTAAATGGTAGTGTTATTGTTAAATGGTAGTGTTGTTGTTAAATGGTAGTGTTATTGTTAAATGATAGTGTTGTTAAATGGTAGTGTTATTGTTAAATGGTAGTGTTGTTGTTAAATGGTAGTGTTGTTGTTAAATGATAGTGTTGTTGTTAAATGGTAGTGTTGTTGTTAAATGGTAGTGTTGTTGTTAAATGATAGTGTTGTTGTTAAATGGTAGTGTTGTTGTTAAATGATAGTGTTATTGTTAAATGGTAGTGTTATTGTTAAATGATAGTGTTATTGTTAAATGGTAGTGTTATTGTTAAATGATAGTGTTGTTGTTAAATGGTAGTGTTGTTGTTAAATGGTAGTGTTGTTGTTAAATGGTAGTGTTGTTGTTAAATGGTAGTGTTATTGTTAAATGATAGTTGTTGTTAAATGGTAGTGTTATTGTTAAATGATAGTGTTGTTAAATGGTAGTGTTGTTGTTAAATGGTAGTGTTGTTGTTAAATGGTAGTGTTGTTGTTAAATGGTAGTGTTATTGTTAAATGGTAGTGTTGTTGTTAAATGGTAGTGTTATTGTTAAATGGTAGTGTTGTTGTTAAATGGTAGTGTTGTTGTTAAATGGTAGTGTTATTGTTAAATGGTAGTGTTATTGTTAAATGGTAGTGTTGTTGTTAAATGGTAGTGTTATTGTTAAATGGTAGTGTTATTGTTAAATGTTTGTGTTAGCCCCGATCACTGAAGATGCACGCTGTTGCTCAGTCAAAATTCAGAGGCGAAATTCCCACGTTTGTAGATACTCCATGCACCTCCACCTCCATGCATCTCCATGCACCTCCATTCACCTCCATGCATCTCCATTCACCTCCATTCACCGTATGTCGACTCAATTGGAAAGGACCTTCACATTTCAATCGCGCTGCAGCGCAGATCTTCTGCACTATGGATTGTATCCAGTCCTTAGTGTTTGAGTCAAGTGTCGAGGTGAATAGTTGATCCTCTGTAAAAAAAAAAAAAAAAAGCACCTTTAATCTGAACACTGACCTCTCCCTCTAGATCAGACAGACCCTGACCCTGGGCTGACCTTTGACCCCTGGCTGACACGGTTCCAGGTTGTACAGCTAGACGGGTCACCGGTGTACCCACCCTGTGGAAGAGTCCTCGCCACGACCACACCACCACCGCCGACTCCAACGGTCAAACCTACAACCACAACTAAAACTTACCGGGTGGTTGACATAGATGGGTCTCCTGTGATCCATTACTACCCCTGCAGGGTCATACCGGTGGAACGACAACACCCGGACCAACATCTGACCACAAGACCACCGCAATCACAAGAAACGGTCAAAGCTAAAACCACAACTACAACTATGACTGTGAACAGGAAAGCCCATGTTAATCAACCACTATTTGCCAAAACAGTTGGTCACCCCCTCAACCGGCCTTACTCAAAGTTGCACGTCCCCCTCCTTCTGGCCAATAGCTGGCCAGCTCTGTCCCGTTACAATTTGCTCAGTTGTTTCCGACTCCCTGCTCATTGGCTGTTTCCTGGACACAGACTGCTCTCTAAGCCAATAGGAAGGCTCCCTCGCCAACACAGTGGGACCAATAGCAAGAGGAACAGAGACTTGGTGTCGTTACTGAAGAGGAGCAACAGACAGTCTGTCCTTCTGTCAGTCCTGAGGAGAGGACAGACTCACAGAAAGAACATTGTAGGCTCCCCCTCTGAAGAGGGGGACTATAGAAATAAAATGAATAGAACAGGCTTGGAACCTCTAACCCTGGTCATATGACTGGTAAATAGAATGAATAGAACAGGCTTGGAACCTCTAACCCTGGTCATATGACTGGTAAATAGAATGAATAGAACAGGCAATTTGAGTGGTAAACTCATGGGTACAATTGCAATGGCTGCCTGGTATTGTCATGCAATCATTTCCATGGTAATGTAGAATGTTCATTCAAATGATGCTGATTGTGGCTCATGCAATGGAATTTATATTTTGTAATGTCAGTTGTTGATTAAACAAATCACAGCAAAGGGTGGGTACACTTCCTGCTTTTACTTCCTGCTTTGCTCCTGTGGGTACACTTCCTGCTTTTACTTCCTGCTTTGCTCCTGTGGGTACACTTCCTGCTTTGCTCCTGTGGGTACACTTCCTGCTTTGCTCCTGTGGGTACACTTCCTGCTTTTACTTCCTGCTTTGCTCCTGTGGGTACACTTGCAAAGGACGCCAGTCCACTCATTACGCAGGCATAGACTTGAATGAGGACGCACATTCTATTCATTTTAATTCTATGGTATGGACAACCACTTCATTGGACGCTGGACAGATTCATTGTCTCATTTATTGGACAGATAATATTCTAATATGATAAGTATTATTATTACTAAACATACGTGATTTATAACGGTGTTAACTGTTATATAAAATGTCTCAAATAAATCAATCATAAAATACACTGCTACAATTCATTTACTGTAGTAGTTGAGCTAAAACATAAGTGAATATATTATATTGTATCATTGATTACTAAGTGATGACATTATATTGTACCATTGATTACTGATGACATATTGCTTAATTGATTACTAAGTGATACCACTATATTGCATCATTAAATTGTAAATGTGATATTTTTATACATTTGCTAAAAATTCGAAAATCCTGTTTTTGCTTTGTCATGGGGTATTGTGATGTCATTATGGGGTATTGTGATGTCATGATGGGGTATTGTGATGTCATGAAGGGGTATTGTGATGTCATGAAGGGGTATGGTGATGTCATGAAGGGGTATGGTGATGTCATGAAGGGGTATGGTGATGTCATGAAGGGGTATGGTGATGTCATGAAGGGGTATGGTGATGTCATGAAGGGGTATGGTGATGTCATTATGTGGTATGGTGATGTCATTAAGGGGTATGGTGATGTCATTATGTGGTATGGTGATGTCATTAAGGGATATTGTGATGTCATTAAGGGATATTGTGATGTCATTAAGGGATATTGTGATGTCATTAAGGGGTATTGTGATGTCATTATGTGGTATTGTGATGTCATTAAGGGATATTGTGATGTCATTAAGGGATATTGTGATGTCATTAAGGGGTATTGTGATGTCATTATGTGGTATTGTGATGTCATTAAGGGATATTGTGATGTCATTAAGGGGTATTGTGATGTCATTATGGGGTATTGTGATGTCATTAAGGGGTATTGTGATGTCATTAAGGGGTATTGTGATGTCATTAAGGGGTATTGTGTGTAGATGGCTGAAGGCTGTAACGTAACAACATGTGTCAAGGGGTCTGAATACTTTCTGAATGCTCTGTATATATATAGAAAATATGTACATCCTAATATTTCTATATTTCTTAATTCCAGCCTTTTACTTTTAGATGTGTGTATTGTTGTGAATTGTTATATATTACTGCACTGTTGGAGCTAGAAACACAAGCATTTTACGACACCCACAATAACATCTGATAAACACAGTATGTGCATGTGACCAATAAATGTTGATTTGATTTTAATATCGTCTCTTATAGGAAGTTCTTTGAAACGTCTATCTTCCCAATACATTATAAAGAATTCAACTCTATATGAAAAGCAATACCTTTAGAACTTACTCGATTAATGAATACTCATTAGTGTTTTGGAGAACATGTCACGATAGATGCACAGTTTATGGTAGAAGGCTGCCCCCTGCTGGATAACAAATGTAATCATACATTCTTAATAAGGGACATTTTTTCACTCCAACAACAAGATCTCTCCCAGATGCAAATTCTCTGTAACACACATATATCTGACACTGAAAGGAAGATAGCTTGGTTGCTCCCTGCCAAATTTTTGTCAATCAAATCAAGTAAAATGATTCACTATTCATGGACTTAAGAGGACATGACACATTTTCGGTAATAAAGAAGGGGACACTATTATACACAATTGTATGTGACTCTGTGAAGTTATTTTGGAGCGAGTTAAGTAATTAAATGTTTAATTTCAATTAATAAGGCCCATGTATTTCCAAGGAAATATGTAATTTGTCATTATTCAAATGAAAACAAAGCTACTTGAGTTAGTTGTTCATTTCTTCATGCTCTCTTGTACATTTTACATGCACAAACTAATATACTTGAAATCAAATATTAGTCAATAACTGTGATATTTGTGTTGTGTAGAAATGACCAGGCAGGAGACGGGAGTAGAGTTAGTTTTCGTTTGGTCAAAAACCCCTCGAGCTCTACAGTTCCCGGCACCCCAGTGCGCATGTGTGTAACAGTACTCTTCTGGCGTTGTGTACATCAGTCATCGACACGGAACTCCAATATGTAGCACCAATCATGTAGCTTTATTCTGATAAGAACGACACAAAATGGCACGTCATGCAATGCCCGTCTCACCATCCAACTCTGCACTCTCGCACTGTACAAAATATATGAACCCCCAACCAGACACAGTAAGTTGCTAGCTAATACTGGCGGGAATTCTCTACAACAAAATGCACAACAAATATTCTCCAAAAACCGCTGCATCTTATGTGTGATGTTTGAATAACATTTACGAACTATTTGATATAAATTGTGCATTTAAATCATCACTTGAGAGCATAAAATCACTTTTGACGTACGGTGCTTTGCAACCAACAACTTACCGCTGGTTTGGTTCACTGGAACATCCCCCCTCGTAAGCAACCTACGCAAACCAGCCAATAAGATGCCATGTTGAGTAGGTGAAGGCAGGACAAACTCAAACCAAAAACCCCATTGGCTTAACCATAAAGTGGCAAGGGGAATCACCATTATAACCCTGTTACATGTGCATTTCCTATTAGGTGTAGTAACGTAACACTGCCGTAATGCTGTACTGCTTAGTAACAGCACAGTAACTAATATAAACAGGTGTAGATCCCAGATACTACAATAACAACAACAAAACATTTATTCTTACAACTCTATCGTAGGTTTTTACACTTGTAACCCCTTATTTTACTGGAGGTACTTTAACTTTTAAAGCTGTTGTCACTGGCAAAACATTACTTTAATGTTATTTCATGTTTCTCACGAAGAAAATGGGACACATCACTAGAAGTATATGTTTATTTGTGTTGTAATTAGAAATGTTATCAAATTTAAAAAAGAACCGTTCTGAATTAGGACCAGGATCATTCCTGTCTCAGGTGAGCCGGAGGCCGACTTCAAAACTTCAGCGGTTTGTTGACCGATTTAGCGGACTAATGTTCTGGACAAAGACGTTCAGAACCTTATCAGATCGATACCATTATAAATGGAGTAGTGCATTACTTTACTAGTGACCGTTTGAAGGTAATAGACTCAGGGAAACGATATTGCCAGGAACAGCACCGCAGATATTGAGATGAGAGAGATGCAAGACTCCGCTCTCACAAGATGTCGCTCTCACAACATGGTAGGCATGAGGACTAAAACCCGGAGAGAAGTTGAGCCTCACACTTCAACACTCTCTGTTGTTGTGGAAACACACTGTGCTATTTAGGTTCTGCATCTGTGTCATAAAGCTGAGCCGTTTGTCAACTATAACACACCTAGTTGATTAGTAGTATTGCAAGTTAGCATTTCGTTGTACGATGTATATCTGTACATACAACTAATACAACTCAAAGGTGCAATATGCAGAAATCACTCAACCATGTCCTGGTTGCTAAAACTATAGTAGTTTGTCTAATTTTAGTTTATGTGACAAATTAATCTAGTATAGTATAGAGAGTCATTGTAACATCTATAATAATCTAGTATAGTGTAGAGAGTCATTGTAACATCTATAGTAATCTAGTATAGAGAGTCATTGTAACATCTATAATAATCTAGTATAGTGTAGAGAGTCATTGTAACATCTATAGTAATCTAGTATAGAGTCATTGTAACATCTATAATAATATAGTATAGAGAGTCATTGTAACATCTATAATAATATAGTATAGTATAGAGAGTCATTGTAACATCTATAATAATCTAGTATAGTGTAGAGAGTCATTGTAACATCTATAGTAATCTAGTATAGAGTCATTGTAACATCTATAATAATATAGTATAGAGAGTCATTGTAACATCTATAATAATCTAGTATAGTGTAGAGAGTCATTGTAACATCTATAGTAATCTAGTATAGAGTCATTGTAACATCTATAATAATATAGTATAGAGAGTCATTGTAACATCTATAATAATATAGTATAGTATAGAGAGTCATTGTAACATCTATAATAATCTAGTATAGTGTAGAGAGTCATTGTAACATCTATAGTAATCTAGTATAGAGTCATTGTAACATCTATAATAATATAGTATAGAGAGTCATTGTAACATCTATAATAATATAGTATAGTATAGAGAGTCATTGTAACATCTATAATAATATAGTATAGTGTAGAGAGTCATTGTAACATCTATAATAATATAGTATAGTGTAGAGAGTCATTGTAACATCTATAATAATATAGTATAGAGAGTCATTGTAACATCTATAATAATATAGTATAGTGTAGAGAGTCATTGTAACATCTATAGTAATCTAGTATAGAGAGTCATTGTAACATCTATAATAATCTAGTATAGAGAGTCATTGTAACATCTATAGTAATCTAGTATAGAGAGTCATTGTAACATCTATAATAATCTAGTATAGAGAGTCATTGTAACATCTATAGTAATCTAGTATAGAGAGTCATTGTAACATCTATAATCTAGTATAGAGAGTCATTGTAACATCTATAGTAATCTAGTATAGAGAGTCATTGTAACATCTATAGTAATCTAGTATAGAGAGTCATTGTAACATCTATAATCTAGTATAGAGAGTCATTGTAACATCTATAATCTAGTATAGAGAGTCATTGTAACATCTATAATAATATAGTATAGTGTAGAGAGTCATTGTAACATCTATAGTAATCTAGTATAGATTAGGTCTCTAGTACACCCCTGAAGCTGCTAGGCCACCTGTTGGTCTCTAGTACACCCCTGAAGCTGCTAGGCCACCTGTTGGTCTCTAGTACACCCCTGAAGCTGCTAGGCCAGTGTTGGTCTCTAGTACACTCCTGAAGCTGCTAGGCCACCTGTTGGTCTCTAGTACACCCCTGAAGCTGCTAGGCCACCTGTTGGTCTCTAGTACACCCCTGAAGCTGCTAGGCCACCTGTTGGTCTCTAGTACACCCCTGAAGCTGCTAGGCCACCTGTTGGTCTCTAGTACACCCCTGAAGCTGCTAGGCCACCTGTTGGTCTCTAGTACACCCCTGAAGCTGCTAGGCCACCTGTTGGTCTCTAGTACACCCCTGAAGCTGCTAGGCCACCTGTTGGTCTCTAGTACACCCCTGAAGCTGCTAGGCCACCTGTTGGTCTCTAGTACACCCCTGAAGCTGCTAGGCCACCTGTTGGTCTCTAGTACACCCCTGAAGCTGCTAGGCCACCTGTTGGTCTCTAGTACACCCCTGAAGCTGCTAGGCCACCTGTTGGTCTCTAGTACACCCCTGAAGCTGCTAGGCCACCTGTTGGTCTCTAGTACACCCCTGAAGCTGCTAGGCCACCTGTTGGTCTCTAGTACACCCCTGAAGCTGCTAGGCCACCTGTTGGTCTCTAGTACACCCCTGAAGCTGCTAGGCCACCTGTTGGTCTCTAGTACACCCTGAAGCTGCTAGGCCACCTGTTGGTCTCTAGTACACCCCTGAAGCTGCTAGGCCACCTGTTGGTCTCTAGTACACCCCTGAAGCTGCTAGGCCACCTGTTGGTCTCTAGTACACCCCTGAAGCTGCTAGGCCACCTGTTGGTCTCTAGTACACCCCTGAAGCTGCTGGGCCACCTGTTGGTCTCTAGTACACCCCTGAAGCTGCCAGGCCACCTGTTGGTCTCTAGTACACCCCTGAAGCTGCCAGGCCACCTGTTGGTCTCTAGTACACCCCTGAAGCTGCTAGGCCACCTGTTGGTCTCTAGTACACCCCTGAAGCTGCTAGGCCACCTGTTGGTCTCTAGTACACCCCTGAAGCTGCTAGGCCACCTGTTGGTCTCTAGTACACCCCTGAAGCTGCTAGGCCACCTGTTGGTCTCTAGTACACCCCTGAAGCTGCCAGGCCACCTGTTGGTCTCTAGTACACCCCTGAAGCTGCCAGGCCACCTGTTGGTCTCTAGTACACCCCTGAAGCTGCCAGGCCACCTGTTGGTCTCTAGTACACCCCTGAAGCTGCCAGGCCACCTGTTGGTCTCAGTACAACCCTTGCTGCCAGGCCACCTGTTGGTCTCTAGTACACCCCTGAAGCTGCTAGGCCACCTGTTGGTCTCAGTACACCCCTGAAGCTGCTAGGCCACCTGTTGGTCTCTAGTACACCCCTGAAGCTGCTAGGCCACCTGTTGGTCTCTAGTACACCCCTGAAGCTGCTAGGCCACCTGTTGGTCTCTAGTACACCCCTGAAGCTGCTAGGCCACCTGTTGGTCTCTAGTACACCCCTGAAGCTGCTAGGCCACCTGTTGGTCTCTAGTACACCCCTGAAGCTGCTAGGCCACCTGTTGGTCTCTAGTACACCCCTGAAGCTGCTAGGCCACCTGTTGGTCTCTAGTACACCCCTGAAGCTGCTAGGCCACCTGTTGGTCTCTAGTACACCCCTGAAGCTGCTAGGCCACCTGTTGGTCTCTAGTACACCCCTGAAGCTGCTAGGCCACCTGTTGGTCTCTAGTACACCCCTGAAGCTGCTAGGCCACCTGTTGGTCTCTAGTACACCCCTGAAGCTGCTAGGCCACCTGTTGGTCTCTAGTACACCCCTGAAGCTGCTAGGCCACCTGTTGGTCTCTAGTACACCCCTGAAGCTGCTAGGCCACCTGTTGGTCTCTAGTACACCCCTGAAGCTGCTAGGCCACCTGTTGGTCTCTAGTACACCCCTGAAGCTGCTAGGCCACCTGTTGGTCTCTAGTACACCCCTGAAGCTGCCAGGCCACCTGTTGGTCTCTAGTACACCCCTGAAGCTGCTAGGCCACCTGTTGGTCTCTAGTACACCCCTGAAGCTGCTAGGCCACCTGTTGGTCTCTAGTACACCCCTGAAGCTGCTAGGCCACCTGTTGGTCTCTAGTACACCCCTGAAGCTGCTAGGCCACCTGTTGGTCTCTAGTACACCCCTGAAGCTGGCAAACTGCAGTCAAAGAACGATCCATGCTACACTGTACTTTCAGAAGATGTTTTATTGAAAAAATAATGTTGAAAATATTATGTACATTGACAAACTAATTATATGAATAAAATACTTGTTTTTACTATGTCAAGAGTATTTCTTAAAATTGCAATTACATACTGAGTGTACAAAACATTAAGAACATCTTCCTAATATTGAGGCCCCCTTTAGCCATCAGAACAGGCTCAATTCATTGGGACATGGACTCTACAAGGTGTCTAAAGCGTTCCACAGGGATGCTGGACCATGTTGACTCTACAAGGTGTCTAAAGCGTTCCACAGGGATGCTGGTCCATGTTGACTCTACAAGGTGTCTAAAGAGTTCCACAGGGATGCTGGTCCATGTTGACTCTACAAGGTGTCTAAAGCGTTCCACAGGGATGCTGGCCCATGTTGACTCTACAAGGTGTCTAAAGCAGGGATACTGGTCCATGTGGACTCTACAAGGTGTCTAAAGCAGGGATGCTGGTCCATGTTGACTCTACAAGGTGTTGAAAGCGTTCCACAGGGATGCTGGACCATGTTGACTCTACAAGGTGTCTAAAGCGTTCCACAGGGATGCTGGCCCATGGTGACTCTACAAGGTGTCCAAAGCTCTGTACCATCACTCATTCATATATCTTTATGTACATATTCTTTATCCCCTTACACTGTGTATAAGACAGTAGTTTTGGAATTGTTAGTTAGATTACTTGTTGGTTATCACTGCATTGTCGGAACTAGAAGCACAAGCATTTCGCTACACTCGCATTAACATCTGCTAACCATGTGTATGTGACAAATAAAATTTGATTTGATTTGAAAGCGTTCCACAGGGTTGCTGGTCCATGTGGACTCTACAAGGTGTCGAAAGCGTTCCACAGGGATGCTGGACCATGGTGACTCTACAAGGTGTCTAAAGCGTTCCACAGGGATGCTGGTCCATGTTGACTCTACAAGGTGTTGAAAGCGTTCCACAGTGATGCTGGCCCATGTTGACTCTACAAGGTGTCTAAAGCGTTCCACAGGGATGCTGGCCCATGTTGACTCTACAAGGTGTCTAAAGCAGGGATACTGGTCCATGTGGACTCTACAAGGTGTCTAAAGCAGGGATGCTGGTCCATGTTGACTCTACAAGGTGTTGAAAGCGTTCCACAGGGATGCTGGACCATGTTGACTCTACAAGGTGTTGAAAGCGTTCCACAGGGATGCTGGTCCATGTTGACTCTACAAGGTGTCTAAAGCGTTCCACAGGGATGCTGGCCCATGTGACTCTACAAGGTGTCCAAAGCTCTTACCATCACTCATTCTATATCTTTATGTACATATTCTTTATCCCCTACACTGTGTATAAGACAGTAGTTTTGGGATGTTGGTCCATGTTGGTTATCACTGCAAGGTGAACTAGAAGCACAATGCTGGTCCATTTGACTCTACAAGGCATTAACATCTGCTATGCTGGTCCATGTGACAAATAACATTTTATTTGATTTGAAAGCGTTCCACAGGGTTGCTGGTCCATGTGGACTCTACAAGGTGTCGAAAGCGTTCCACAGGGATGCTGGACCATGGTGACTCTACAAGGTGTCTAAAGCGTTCCACAGGGATGCTGGTCCATGTTGACTCTACAAGGTGTCTAAAGCGTTCCACAGGGATGCTGGCCCATGTTGACTCTACAAGGTGTCTAAAGCGTTCCACAGGGATGCTGGTCCATGTTGACTCTACAAGGTGTCTAAAGCGTTCCACAGGGATGCTGGTCCATGTTGACTCTACAAGGTGTCTAAAGCGTTCCACAGGGATGCTGGTCCATGTTGACTCTACAAGGTGTCTAAAGCGTTCCACAGGGATGCTGGTCCATGTTGACTCTACAAGGTGTCTAAAGCGTTCCACAGGGATGCTGGTCCATGTTGACTCTACAAGGTGTCTAAAGCGTTCCACAGGGATGCTGGCCCATGTTGACTCTACAAGGTGTCTAAAGCGTTCCACAGGGATGCTGGTCCATGTTGACTCTACAAGGTGTCTAAAGCGTTCCACAGGGATGCTGGTCCATGTTGACTCTACAAGGTGTCTAAAGCGTTCCACAGGGATGCTGGTCCATGTTGACTCTACAAGGTGTCTAAAGCGTTCCACAGGGATGCTGGTCCATGTTGACTCTACAAGGTGTCTAAAGCGTTCCACAGGGATGCTGGTCCATGTTGACTCTACAAGGTGTCTAAAGCGTTCCACAGGGATGCTGGTCCATGTTGACTCTACAAGGTGTCTAAAGCGTTCCACAGGGATGCTGGTCCATGTTGACTCTACAAGGTGTCTAAAGCGTTCCACAGGGATGCTGGCCCATGTTGACTCTACAAGGTGTCTAAAGCGTTCCACAGGGATGCTGGTCCATGTTGACTCTACAAGGTGTCTAAAGCGTTCCACAGGGATGCTGGTCCATGTTGACTCTACAAGGTGTCTAAAGCGTTCCACAGGGATGCTGGTCCATGTTGACTCTACAAGGTGTCTAAAGCGTTCCACAGGGATGCTGGTCCATGTTGACTCTACAAGGTGTCTAAAGCGTTCCACAGGGATGCTGGCCCAGTCCTTATTTTAAGTGTTTCTAAAATCCCCTGTGGGGGAAAATGATTGGAACCATTTTCCTATATGACCGCTAGGTTTTATGGGTATTATACTGTGGTACTCTATTGTCCCAAGGCTTAAAAATCTTTAACAAGTGATATCAATAAGGGTTCATAGCTTTCACCTGGTCTAGCTGTGTGTGTGTGTCTAGTCAGCCAGTAGTCTGATCCTCTTCAACAGCTGTGTGTGTGTGTCTAGTCAGCCAGTAGTCTGATCCTCTTCAACAGCTGTGTGTGTGTGTCTAGTCAACCAGTAGTCTGATCCTCTTCAACAGCTGTGTGTGTGTCTAGTCAGCCAGTAGTCTGATCCTCTTCAACAGCTGTGTGTGTGTGTCTAGTCAGCCAGTAGTCTGATCCTCTTCAACAGCTGTGTGTGTGTGTCTAGTCAGCCAGTAGTCTGATTCTCTTCAACAGCTGTGTGTGTGTGTCTAGTCATCCAGTAGTCTGATCCCTCTTCAACAGCTGTGTGTGTGTGTCTAGTCAACCAGTAGTCTGATCCTCTTCAACAGCTGTGTGTGTGTGTCTAGTCAACCAGTAGTCTGATCCTCTTCAACAGCTGTGTGTGTGTGTCTAGTCAGCCAGTAGTCTGATTCTCTTCAACAGCTGTGTGTGTGTGTGTCTAGTCAGCCAGTAGTCTGATCCTCTTCAACAGCTGTGTGTGTGTGTCTAGTCAACCAGTAGTCTGATCTTCTTCAACAGCTGTGTGTGTGTGTCTAGTCAGCCAGTAGTCTGATCCTCTTCAGCAGCTGTGTGTGTGTGTCTAGTCAACCAGTAGTCTGAGCCTCTTCAACAGCTGTGTGTGTGTCTAGTCAACCAGTAGTCTGATCCTCTTCAACAGCTGTGTGTGTGTCTAGTCAACCAGTAGTCTGATCCTCTTCAGCAGCTGTGTGTGTGTGTCTAGTCAACCAGTAGTCTGATTCTCTTCAACAGCTGTGTGTGTGTGTGTCTAGTCAACCAGTAGTCTGATCCTCTTCAACAGCTGTGTGTGTGTCTAGTCATCCAATTCAGCCAGTAGTCTGATCCTCTTCAACAGCTCAGAGAAAGAAGGGCGGCCCTGTGGTCTCTGACACAACAATAAAACACAATCTTTCAGTCTTCTCAATTCCCTGAAGAAGGCTGACTCTGTGTGTGTGTGTGTGTGTGTGTGTGTGTGTGTGTGTGTGTGTGTGTGTGTGTGTGTGTGTGTGTGTGTGTGTGTGTGTGTGTGTGTGTGTGTGTGTGTGTGTGTGTGTGTGTGTGTGTGTGCGTGCGTGCGTGCGTGTGTGTGCGTGCGTGCGTGTGCGTGCGTGTGTGTGCGTGCGTGCGTGTGCGTGCGTGTGTGCGTGCGTGCGTGCGTGCCTCGTGCGTGCGTGCGTGCGTGCGTGCGTGCGTGCGTGCGTGCGTGCGTGCGTGCGTGCGTGCGTGCGTGCGTGCGTGCGTCGTGGCGTGTGCGTGCGTGCGTGTGCGTGCGTAGCGTGACGGTGTGCGTGCGTGCGTGCGTGCGTGCGTGCGTGCGTGCGTGCGTCGCGTGTGTGTGTGTGTGTGTGTGTGTTACCTCGTGCCAGCACTGGTACATGAGTTTGTAGACATCGTTGGAAGCTTTGTGAGGCCGGTAGAGACGGTGACCCCTGGTAATCTCATCCACTACGTCGACATTAGACCGCCCATCAAACGGTGTCTTCCCCTCAGTAAACACCTCCCACATCAACACACCTACAAACACACACATCAGAACACACACACAAAATCAGAAAACACACATCAGAACACACACACACACACACACACACACAGAATAAATCAGAACACACATCAGAACACACACACACACACAGAGTACATCAGAACACACACAGAAAATCAGAACACACACACACAGAATAAATCAGAACACACACACACAGAGTAAATCAGAACACACACACACATCAGAACACACACACACACAGAGTAAATCAGAACACACACAGAAAATCAGAACACACACACACAGAGTAAATCAGAACACACACACACAGAGTAAATCAGAACACACACATCAGAACACACACACATCAGAACACACACACACCTGCATCAATATACACACACAGTGACCACCTACCGAAGGACCAGACGTCCGACTTGCTGCTGTACTTGTTATAGTGCAACACCTCAGGAGGAGACCACTTGACTGGGAACTTAGAGCCTGTAGAGCTGGTGTACTGGTTGTCTAGTACGTATCTACAACACATTAATAACGTTATGGTAGACAGACAGACAGACAGACAGACAGACAGACAGACAGACAGACAGACAGACAGACAGACAGACAGACAGACAGACAGACAGACAGACAGACAGACAGACAGACAGACAGA
>NC_060197.1:47717230-47747230 GCF_021184085.1 Oncorhynchus gorbuscha
AAACAGTAGATGGAAACTAAATGGAAACTAAACAGTAGAGATGGAAACTAAATGGAAACTAAACAGTAGATGGAAACTAAATGGAAACTAAACAGTAGATGGAAACTAAATGGAAAAACAGTAGATGGAAACTAAACAGTAGATGGAAACTAAACAGTAGATGGAAACTAAACAGTAGATGGAAACTAAACAGTAGATGGAAACTAAACAGTAGATGGAAACTAAATGGAAACTAAACAGTAGATGGAAACTAAACAAGATGGAAACAGTAGATGGAAACTAAACAGTAGATGGAAACTAAACATGATGGAAACTAAATGGAAACTAAACAGTAGATGGAAACTAAACAGTAGATGGAAACTAAACAGTAGATGGAAACTAAATGGAAACTAAACAGTAGATAGATGGAAACTAAACAAGATGGAAACTAAACAGTAGATGGAAACTAAACAAATGGAAACTAAACAGTAGATGGAAACTAAATGGAAACTAAACAGTAGATGGAAACTAAACAGTAGATGGAAACTAAACAGTAGATGGAAACTAAACAGTAGATGGAAACTAGATGGAAACTAAATGGAAACTAAACAGATGGAAACTAAATGGAAACTAAACAGTAGATGGAAACTAAATGGAAACATGGAAACTAAATGGAAACTAAACAGTAGATGGAAACTAAATGGAAACTAAACAGTAGATGGAAACTAAACAGTAAATGGAAACTAAACAGTAGATGGAAACTAAACAGTAAATGGAAACTAAACAGTAGATGGAAACTAAACAGTAGATGGATGGAAACTAAACAGTAGATGGAAACTAAATGGAAACTAAACAGTAGATGGAAACTAAATGGAAACTAAACAGTAGATGGAAACTGGAAAAGATGGAAACTAAACAGTAGATGGAAACTAAATGGAAACTAAACAGTAGATGGAAACTAAACAGTAGATGGAAACTAAACAGTAGATGGAAACTAAACAGTAGATGGAAACTAGATGGAAACTAAACAGTAGATGGAAACTAAACAGTAGATGGAAACTAAACAGTAGATGGAAACTAAACAGTAGATGGAAACTAAACAGTAGATGGAAACTAGATGGAAACTAAATGGAAACTAAACAGTAGATGGAAACTAAATGGAAACTAAACAGTAGATGGAAACTAAACAGTAGATGGAAACTAAACAATGGAAACTAAACATAGATGGAAACTAAACATGGAAACTAAACAGTAGATGGAAACTAAACAGTAGATGGAAACTAGATGGAAACTAAACAGTAGATGGAAACTAAACAGTAGATGGAAACTAAACAGTAGATGGATGGAAACTAAACAGTAGATGGAAACTAAATGGAAACTAAACAGTAGATGGAAACAGTAAATGGAAACTAAAACAGTAGATGGAAACAGTAGATAGTAGATGGAAACTAAACAGTAGATGGAAACTAAACAGTAGATGGAAACTAAACAGTAGATGGAAACTAAACAAGATGGAAACAGTAGATGGAAACTAAGATGGAAACTAAACAGTAGATGGAAACTAAGATGGAAACTAAACAGTAGATGGAAACTAAACAGTAGATGGAAACTAAATAAACAGTAGATGGAAACTAAACAAATGGAAACTAAACAGTAGATGGAAACTAGATGGAAACTAAACAGTAGATGGATGGAAACTAAACAAGATGGAAACTAAACAGTAGATGGAAACTAAACAGTAGATAAACAGTAGATGGAAACTAAACAGTAGATGGAAACTAAATGGAAACTAAACAGTAGATGGAAACTAAACTAAACAGATAGATGGAAATGGAAACTAAACAGTAGATGGAAACTAAACAGTAGATGGAAACTAAACAGTAGATGGAAACTAAATGGAAACTAAACAGTAGATGGAAACTAAGATGGAAACTAAACAGATGGAAACTAAATGGAAACTAAACAGTAGATGGAAACTAAATGGAAACTAAACAGTAGATGGAAACTAAACAGTAGATGGAAACAGTAGATGGAAACTAAACAGTAGATGGAAACAGTAGATGGAAACAGTAGATGGAAACTAAACAAGATGGAAACTAAACAGTAGATGGAAACTAAACAGTAGATGGAAACTAAACAGGAAACTAAACTAAACAGTAGAGTAGATGGAAACTAAACAGTAGATGGAAACTAAACAGTAGATGGAAACAGTAGATGGAAACTAAACAGTAGATGGAAACTAAATAAACAGTAGATGGAAACTAAACAGTAGATGGAAACTAAACAGTAGATGGAAACTAAACAGTAGATGGAAACTAAACAGTAGATGGAAACTAAGATGGAAACTAAACAGTAGATGGAAACTAAATGGAAACTAAACAGTAGATGGAAACTAAACAGTAGATGGAAACTAAACAGTAGATGGAAACTAAACAGTAGATGGAAACTAAACAGTAGATGGAAACTAAAAGATGGAAACTAAACAGTAGATGGAAACTAAACAGTAGATGGAAACTAAATGGAAACTAAACAGTAGATGGAAACTAGATGGAAACTAAACAGTAGATGGAAACTAGTAATGGAAACTAAAGATGGAAACTAAACAGTAAATGGAAACTAAACAGTAGATGGAAACTAAACAGTAGATGGAAACTAAACAGTAGATGGAAACTAAACAGTAGATGGAAACTAAACAGTAGATGGAAACTAAACAGTAGATGGAAACTAAATGGAAACTAAACAGTAGATGGAAACTAAACAGTAGATGGAAACTAAACAGTAGATGGAAACTGGAAAACAGTAGATGGAAACTAAATGGAAACTAAACAGTAGATGGAAACTAAACAGTAGATGGAAACTAAATGGAAACTAAACAGTAGATGGAAACTAAACAGTAGATGGAAACTAAACAGTAGATGGAAACTAAATGGAAACTAAACAGTAGATGGAAACAGTAGATGGAAACTAAACAGTAGATGGAAACTAAATGGAAACTAAACAGTAGATGGAAACTAAATGGAAAAACTAAACAGTAGATGGAAACTAAACAGTAGATGGAAACTAAATGGAAACTAAACAGTAGATGGAAACTAGATGGAAACTAAACAGTAGATGGAAACTAAATGGAAACTAAACAGTAGATGGAAACTAGATGGAAACTAAACAGTAGATGGAAACTAAATGGAAACAGTAGATGGAAACTAAACAGTATGGAAATGGAAACTAAATGGAAACTAAACAGTAGATGGAAACTAAATGGAAACTAGTAGATGGAAACTAAACAGTAGATGGAAACTGGAAAAATGGAAACTAAACAGTAGATGGAAACTAAACAGTAGATGGAAACAGTAGATGGAAACTAAACAGTAGAGATGGAAACTAAACAGTAGAGTAGATGGAAACTAAACAGTAGATGGAAACTAAATGGAAACTAAACAGTAGATGGAAACTAAAAATGGAAACTAAACAGTAGATGGAAACTAAATGGAAACTAAACAGTAGATGGAAACTAAATGGAAACTAAACAGTAGATGGAAACTAAATGGAAACTAAACAGTAGATGGAAACTAGATGGAAACTAAAAAGTAGATGGAAACTAAACAGTAGATGGAAACTAAACAAATGGAAACTAAACAGTAGATGGATGGAAACTAAACAGTAGATGGAAACTAAACAAATGGAAACTAAACAGTAGATGGAAACTAAACAGTAGATGGAAACTAAAAATGGAAACTAGATGGAAACTAAACAGTAGATGGAAACTAAACAGTAGATGGAAACTAAACAGTAGATGGAAACTAGATGGAAACTAAAATAGATGGAAACTAAACAGTAGGAAACTAAACAGTAGATGGAAACTAAACAGTAGATGGAAACTAAACAGTAGATGGAAACTAAAAATGGAAACTAAACAGAAACTAAACAGTAGATGGAAACTAAACAGTAGATGGAAACTAAACAGTAGATGGAAACTAAACAGTAGAGATGGAAACTAAACAGTAGATGGAAACTAAACAAGATGGAAACTAAACAGTAGATGGAAACTAAATGGAAACTAAACAGTAGATGGAAACTAAATGGAAACTAAACAGTAGATGGAAACTAAACATGGAAACTAAACAGTAGATGGAAACTAAACAGTAGATGGAAACTAAATGGAAACTAAACAGTAGATGGAAACTAAACAGTAGATGGAAACTAGATGGAAACTAAACAGTAGATGGAAACTAAACAGTAGATGGAAACTAAACAGTAGATGGAAACTAAACAGTAGATGGATGGAAACTAAACAGTAGATGGAAACTAAACAGATAGATGGAAACTAAACAGTAGATGGAAACTAAACAGTAGATGGAAACTAAATGGAAAAACAGTAGATGGAAACTAAATGGAAACTAAACAGTAGATGGAAACTAACATGGAAACTAAACAGTAGATGGAAACTAAACAGTAAATGGAAACTAAACAGTAGAGATGGAAACTAAACAGTAGATGGAAACTAAACAGTAGATGGAAACTAAGATGGAAACTAAACAGTAGATGGAAACTAAACAGTAGATGGAAACTAAACAGTAGATGGAAACTAAAGATGATGGAAACTAAACAGTAGAGATGGAAACTAAACAGTAGATGGAAACTAAACAGTAGATGGAAACTAAACAGTAGATGGAAACTAAACAGTAGATGGAAACTAAACAGTAGATGGAAACTAAACAGTAGATGGAAACTAAACAGTAGATGGAAACTAAACAGTAGATGGTAGATGGAAACTAAACAGTAGATAAATGGAAACTAAACAGTAGATGGAAACTAAACAGTAGATGGAAACTAAACAGTAGATGGAAACTAGATGGAAACTAAACAGTAGAGATGGAAACTAAACAGTAGATGGAAACTAAACAGTAGATGGAAACTAAACAGTAGATGGATGGAAACTAAACAGTAGATGGAAACAGTAAACTAAACTAGATGGAAACTAAACAGTAGATGGAAACTAAACAGTAGATGGAAACTAAACAGTAGATGGAAACTAAATGGAAACTAAACAGTAGAGATGGAAACTAAACAGTAGATGGAAACTAAACAGTAGATGGAAACTAGTAGATGGAAACTAAACAGTAGATGGAAACTAAACATAGATGGAAACTAAACAGTAGATGGAAACTAAACAGTAGATGGAAACTAGATGGAAATGGAAACTAAACAGTAGATGGAAACTAAACAGTAGATGGAAACTAGATGGAAACTAAACAGTAGATGGAAACTAAACAAATGGAAACTAAACAGTAGATGGAAACTAAACAGTAGATGGAAACTAAACAAGATGGAAACTAAACTAAACTTGTAGATGGAAACTAGATGGAAACTAAACAGTAGATGGAAACTGTAGATGGAAACTAAACAGTAGATGGAAACTAAACAGTAGATGGAAACTAAACAGTAGATGGAAACTAGATGGAAACTAAACAGTAGATGGAAACTAAACAGTAGATGGAAACTAAACAGTAGATGGAAACTAAACAGTAGATGGAAACTAAACAGTAGATGAAACTAAACAGTAGATGGAAACTAAAGTAGATGGAAACTAGATGGAAACTAAACAGTAGATGGAAACTAAACAGTAGAGATGGAAACTAAACAGTAGATGGAAACTAAACAGTAGATGGAAACTAAACAGTAGATGGAGATGGAAACTAAACAGTAGATGGAAACTAAACAGTAGATGGAAACTAGATGGAAACTAAACAGTAGATGGAAACTAAATGGAAACTAAACAGTAGATGGTAGATGGAAACTAAAAGTAGATGGAAACTAGATGGAAACTAAACAGTAGATGGAAACTAAACAGTAGATGGAAACTAAATGGAAACTAAACAGTAGATGGAAACTAAACAGTAGATGGAAAGATGGAAACTAAACAGTAGATGGTAGATGGAAAAACTGGAAACTAAACAAGATGGAAACTAAACAGTAGATGGAAACTAAACAGTAGATGGAAACTAAACAGTAGATGGAAACTAAATGGAAACTAAACAGTAGATGGAAACTAAACAGTAGATGGAAACTAAATGGAAACTAAACAGTAGATGGAAACTAAACAGTAGATGGAAACTAAACAGTAGATGGAAACTAAACAGTAGAGTAGATGGAAACTAAACAGTAGATGGAAACTAAACAGTAGATGGAAACTAAACAGTAGATGGAAACTAAATAAACAGTAGATGGAAACTAAATGGAAACTAAACAGTAGATGGTAGATGGAAACTAAACAGTAGATGGAAACTAAACAGTAGATGGTAGATGGAAACTAAACAGTAGATGGAAACTAAACAGTAGATGGAAACTAAACAGTAGATGGAAACTAAATGGAAACTAAACAGTAGATGGAAACTAAATGGAAACTAAACAGTAGATGGAAACTAAAAGTAGATGGAAACTAAACAGTAGATGGAAACTAAACAGTAGATGGAAACTAAACAGTAGATGGAAACTAAACAGTAGATGGAAACTAAACAGTAGATGGAAACTAAATGGAAACTAAACAGTAGATGGAAACTAGATGGAAACTAAACAGTAGATGGAAACTAAATGGAAACTAAACAGTAGATGGAAACTAGATGGAAACTAAACAGTAGATGGAAACTAAACAGTAGATGGAAACTAAATGGAAACTAAATGGAAACTAAACAGTAGATGGATGGAAACTAAACAGTAGATGGAAACTAAACATGGAAACTAAACAGTAGATGGAAACTAAATGGAAACTGGAAACTAAACAGTAGATGGAAACTAAATGGAAACTAAACAGTAGATGGAAACTAAATGGAAACTAAACAGTAGATGGAAACTAGATGGAAACTAAACAGTAGATGGAAACTAGATGGAAACTAAACAGTAGATGGAAACTAAATGGAAACTAAACAGTAGATGGAAACTAAATGGAAACTAAACAGTAGATGGAAACTAAATGGAAACTAAACAGTAGATGGAAACTAAAAGTAGATGGAAACTAAACAGTAGATGGAAACTAAACAGTAGATGGAAACTAAACAGTAAATGGAAACTAAACAGTAGATGGTAGATGGAAACTAAACAGTAGATGGAAACTAAATGGAAACTAAACAGTAGATGGAAACAGTAGATAAATGGAAACTAAACAGTAGATGGAAACTAAACAGTAGATGGAAACTAAACAGTAGATGGAAACTAAATGGAAACTAAACAGTAGATGGAAACTAAACAGTAGATGGAAACTAAACAGTAGATGGAAACTAGATGGAAACTAAACAGTAGATGGAAACTAAATGGAAACTAAACAGTAGATAAACTAGATGGTAAATGGAAACTAAGATGGAAACTAAACAGATAAATGGAAACTAAACAGTAGATGGAAACTAAATGGAAACTAAACAGTAGAGATGGAAACTAAACAGTAGATGGAAACTAATGGAAACTAAACAGTAGATGGAAACTAAACAGTAGATGGAAACTAAATGGAAACTAAACAGTAGATGGAAACTAAACAGTAGATGGAAACTAAACAGTAGATGGAAACTAAACAGTAGATGGAAACTAAACAGTAGAGATGGAAACTAAACAGTAGATGGAAACTAAACAGTAGATGGAAACTAGATGGAAACTAAACAGTAGATGGAAACTAAACAGTAGATGGAAACTAAACAGTAGATGGAAACTAAACAGTAGATGGAAACTAAATGGAAACTAAACAGTAGATGGAAACTAAACAGTAGATGGAAACTAGATGGAAACTAAACAGTAGATGGAAACTAAACAGGAAAGTAGATGGAAACTAAACAGTAGATGGAAACTAAACAGTAGATGGAAACTAAATGGAAACTAAACAGTAGATGGAAACTAAACAGTAGATGGAAACTAAACAGTAGATGGAAACTAAACAGTAGATGGAAACTAAACAGGAAGATGGAAACTAGATGGAAACTAAACAAATGGAAACTAAACAGTAGAGAAACTAGATGGAAACTAAACAGTAGATGGAAACTAAACAGTAGATGGAAACTAAACAGTAGATGGAAACTAAACAGTAGATGGAAACTAAACAGTAGATGGAAACTAAACAGTAGATGGAAACTAAGATGGAAACTAAACAGTAGATGGAAACTAGATGGAAACTAAACAGTAGATGGTAGATGGAACAACTAAATGGAAACTAAACAGTAGATGGAAAAACAGTAGATGGAAACTAAACAGTAGATGGAAACTAAACAGTAGATGGAAACTAAACAGTAGATGGAAACTAAACAGTAGATGGAAACTAGATGGAAACTAAACAGTAGATGGAAACTAGATGGAAACTAAACAGTAGATGGAAACTAAACAGTAGATGGAAACTAAATGGAAACTAAACAGTAGATGGAAACTAAATGGAAACTAAACAGTAGATGGAAACTAAACAGTAGATGGAAACTAAACAGTAGAGATGGAAACTAAACAGTAGAGATGGAAACTAAACAGTAGATGGATGGAAACTAAACAGTAGATGGAAACTAAATGGAAACTAAACAGTAGATGGAAACTAAATGGAAACTAAACAGTAGATGGAAACTAAATGGAAACTAAACATGGTAGATGGAAACTAAACAGTAGATGGATGGAAACTAAACAGTAGATGGAAACTAAATGGAAACTAAACAGTAGATGGAAACTAAATGGAAACAGTAGATGGAAACTAAACAGTAGATGAAACTAAATGGAAACTAAACAGTAGATGGAAACTAAACAGTAGATGGAAACTAAATGGAAACTAAACAGTAGATGGAAACTAGATGGAAACTAAACAGTAGATGGAAAAATGGAAACTAAACAGTAGATGGAAACTAAACAGTAGATGGAAACTAAACAGTAGATGGAAACTAAACAGTAGATGGAAACTAAACAGTAGATGGAAACTAAACAGTAGATGGAAACTAAACAGTAGATGGAAACTAAACAGTAGATGGAAACTAAATGGAAACTAAACAGTAGATGGAAACTAAACAGTAGATGGAAACTAGATGGAAACTAAACAGTAGAGAAACTAAACAGTAGATGGAAACTAAACAGTAGATGGAAACTAGATGGAAACTAAACAGTAGATGGAAACTAAACAGTAGATGGAAACTAAACAGAAACTAGATGGAAACTAAACAGTAGATGGAAACTAAATGGAAACTAAACAGTAGATGGAAACTAAACAGTAGATGGAAACTAAACAGTAGATGGTAGATGGAAACTAAACAGTAGATGGAAACTAAACAGTAGATGGAAACTAAACAGTAGATGGAAACTAAACAGTAGATGGAAACTAAACAGTAGATGGATGGAAACTAAACAGTAGATGGATGGAAACTAAACAGTAGATGGAAACTAAAAATGGAAACTAAACAGTAGATGGAAACTAAACAGTAGATGGAAACTAAACAGTAGATGGAAACTAAACAGTAGATAAACAGTAAACAGATGGAAACTAAATGGAAACTAAACAGTAGATGGAAACTAAAAATGGAAACTAAACAGTAGATGGAAACAGTAAATGGAAACTAAATGGAAACTAAACAAATGGAAACTAAACAGTAGATGGAAACTAAATGGAAACTAAACAGTAGATGGAAACTAAATGGAAACTAAAAACTAGATGGAAACTAAACAGTAGATGAAACGTGAAATTAGAGATGGTGTGTGTGTGTGTGTGTGTGTGTGTGTGTGTGTGTGTGTGTGTGTGTGTGTGTGTGTGTGTGTGTGTGTGTGTGTGTGTGTGTGTGTGTGTGTGTGTGTGTGTGTGTGTGTGTGTGTGTGTGTGTGTGTGTGTGTGTGTTTAGACCAGAGATGTGGGGGTGTGACAATGATAGCATATCACACACCACTCTTAGCCTGTTCCCAGCTCCGAGGCCACTCTCTTTATCAGTGTTTGTGTTTATCAGTGTCTGTGTGTTTGTGTCTTTAACAGTGTGTGTGTGTGTGTGTCTCTCTGTCTCTGTACGTGTGTGTGTGTCTTTATCAGTGTGTGTGTGTCTTTATCAGTGTGTGTGTGTGTGTGTGTGTGTGTGTGTGTGTGTGTGTGTGTGTGTGTGTGTGTGTGTGTGTGTGTGTGTGTGTGTGTGTGTGTGTGTGTGTGTGTGTGTGTGTGTGTGTGTGTGTGTGTGTGTGTGTGTGTGTGTGTGTGTGTGTGTGTGTGTGTGTGTGTGTGTGTGTGTGTGTGTGTGTGTGTGTGTGTGTGTGTGTGTGTGTGTGTGTGTGTGTGGTGTTACACATGTTCTACTCACATCATAATCTTAGCCTCCTCTATGAAGTCTTCTTCGTGCATGGCTCCCTCGTTGATTGTTTTAATGGCCACCTTACACAGAGCTCTCCATTTCCCCAGCCTCACCAACCCAAACTGACCACAACCCAGCTCCTTCATTACAGTCAACTCACTAGGGTCAATCTCCCATTTCTCTACAAGGAGGGATTGAGAGAGGGAGAGGGAGAAAGAGTGACAGATCTAGGTTTACATCATTTTTTTTTAAATTTAAAAAACATTTTATTTCACCTTTATTTAACCAGGTAGGCTAGTTGAGAACAAGTTCTCATTTACAACTGCGACCTGGCCAAGATAAAGCAAAGCAGTTCGACACAAACAACAACACAGAGTTACACATGGAGTAAAACAAACATACAGTCACAATAGAAAAGTCTATATACAGTGAGTGCAGATGAGGTAAGATAAGGGAGTTAAGGCAATAAATAGGCCATGGTGGCGAAGTAATTACAATATAGAAATTAACTCTGGAGTGACAGATGTGCAGATGAGGATGTGCAAGTTGAGATACTGGGGTGCAAAGGTGCAAAAAAATACATAACAATATGGGAATGAGGTAGTTGGATGGGCTATTGACAGATGGGCTATTGACAGATGGGCTATTGACAGATGGGCTATTGACAGATGGGCTATTGACAGATGGGCTATTTACAGATGGGCTGTTTACAGATGGGCTGTTTACAGATGTGATGTTTACAGATGGGCTATTTACAGATGGGCTGTTTACAGATGGGCTGTTTACAGATGGAATGTTTACAGATGGATGTTTACAGATGGGTTGTTTACAGATGGGTAGTTTACAGATGGGATGTTTACAGATGGGATGTTTACAGATGGGATGTTTGCAAATGGGCTGTTTGCAGATGGGCTGTTTACAGATGGGCTATTTACAGATGGGATATTTACAGACGGGATATTTACAGATGGGCTATTTACAGATGGGGAATTTACAGATGGGCTGTTTACAGATGGGCTGTTTACAAATGGGCTATTTACAGATGGGCTATTTACAGATGGGATGTTTACAGATGGGCTGTTTACTGATGGGCTATTTACTGATGGGCTGTTTACAGGTGCTCTGACAGCTGGTGCTTAAAGTTAGTGAGGGAGATATGAGTCTCCAGCTTCAGTGATTTTTGCAATTTGTTCCAGTCATTGGCAGCAGAGAAAGGCGGCCAAATGAGGAGTTGGCTTTGGGCGTGACCAGTGAAATATACCTGCTGGAGCGCGTGCTGGACAGGGCAGGATGGATATAAGTCTGTAACAGTTTGGGTCTAGAGTGTCGCCCCATTTGAAGAGGGGGATGACCGCGGCAGCTTTTCAATCTTTGGGGATCTCAGACGATATGAAAGAGAGGTTGAACAGGCTCACCAGACGCTAACCAGACTCTAAGCAGACCCTAACCAGACTCTAACCAGACCCTAAACCGACCACAACCCGACCCTACCCAGACCCTACCGAGACCCTATCCAGACCCTACCCAGACCCTAACCAGACCCTAACCAGACCCCCACCAGACCCAGACCCTAACCAGACCCTAACCAGATTCTAACCAGACCCTAACCAGACCATAACCAGACTCTAACCAGACCCTAACCAGACCATAACCAGACTCTAACCAGACCCTAACCAGACCATAACCAGACTCTAACCAGACCCGTACCAGACCCGTACCAGACGCTAACCAGAACCACACAAGACCCTAACCAGACGCTAACCAGACTCTAACCAGATTCTAACCAGACCATAACCAGACTCTAACCAGACCCTAACCAGACCATAACCAGACCATAACCAGACTCTAACCAGACCCGTACCAGACCCGTACCAGACGCTAACCAGAACCACACAAGACCCTAACCAGACGCTAACCAGACTCTAACCAGACCCTAACCAGACCCTCCCAGACCCTAACCAGACTCTAACCAGTCCCTAACCAGATTCTAACCAGAACCTAACCAGACCCTAACCAGACCCTAACCAGACTCTAACCAGACCCTAACCAGACCCTAACCCAAATCTAACCAGACCCCCACCAGACCCTAACCAGACCCAGACCCTAACCAGAACCGCACCAGACCCTGACCCGCACCAGACCCTAACCAGACCCTAACCCCCAGCAGACCCTAACCAGACTCTAACCAGACCCTAACCAGACCCGCACCAGACCCTAACCAGACGCTAACCCCCACCAGACCCTAACCAGACCCTAACCAGACTCTAGCCAGACCCTAACCAGACTCTAACCAGACTCTAACCACCACCAGACCCGTACCAGACCCTAACCAGACCCTAACCAGACTCTAACCAGAACCACACAAGACCCTAACCAGACCCTAACCAGACCCTAACCAGACTCTAACCAGACCATAACCAGACTCTAACCAGACCCTAACCAGACCTGCACCAGACCCTAACCAGACCCTAACCAGACCATAACCAGACTCTAACCAGACCCTAACCAGACCCTACCCAGACCCTAACCAGACTCTAACCAGACCCTAACCCGAATCTAACCAGACCCTAACCAGACCCAGACCCTAACCAGAACCGCACCAGACCCTAACCAGGCTCTAACCAGACCCTAACCCCCAGCAGACCCTAACCAGACTCTAACCAGACCCTAACCAGACCCTAACCAGACCCTAACCAGATTCTAACCAGAACCTAACCAGACCCTAACCAGACTCTAACCAGACCCTAACCCAAATCTAACCAGACCCTAACCAGACCCCCACCAGACCCTAACCAGACCCAGACCCTAACCAGAACCGCACCAGACCCTGACCCGCACCAGACCCTAACCAGACTCTAACCAGACCCTAACCCCCAGCAGACCCTAACCAGACTCTAACCAGACCCTAACCAGACCCGCTCCAGACCCTAACCAGACGCTAACCCCCACCAGACCCTAGCCAGACCCTAACCAGACCCTAACCAGACTCTAGCCAGACCCTAACCAGACTCTAACCAGACTCTAAACAGACCCTAACCCCCACCAGACCCTAACCAGACCCTAACCAGACTCTAACCAGACCCTAACCAGACCCGTACCAGACCCGTACCAGACCCGTACCAGACCTGTACCAGACCCGTACCAGACCCTAACCAGACCCTAACCAGACGCTAACCAGAACCACACAAGACCCTAACCAGACGCTAACCAGACTCTAACCAGACCCTAACCAGAACCGCACCAGACCCTGACCCGCACCAGACTCTAACCAGACTCTAACCAGACCCTAACCAGACCCTAACCAGACTCTAACCAGACTCTAACCAGACCCTAACCAGACCCTAACCAGACCCTAACCAGACCCTCCCAGACCCTAACCAGACCCTAACCAGACTCAAACCAGACCCTAACCAGACCCTAACCAGATTCTAACCAGAACCTAACCAGACTCTAACCAGACCCTAACCAGACCCTAACCCAAATCTAACCAGACCCTAACCAGACCCCCACCAGACCCTAACCAGACCCAGACCCTAACCAGAACCGCACCAGACCCTGACCCGCACCAGACCCTAACCAGACTCTAACCAGACCCTAACCCCCAGCAGACCCTAACCAGACTCTAACCAGACCCTAACCAGACCCGCACCAGACCCTAACCAGACGCTAACCCCCACCAGACCCTAACCAGACCCTAACCAGACCCTAACCAGACCCTAACCAGACTCTAGCCAGACCCTAACCAGACTCTAGCCAGACCCTAACCAGACTCTAACCAGACTCTAAACAGACCCTAACCCCCACCAGACCCTAACCAGACCCTAACCAGACTCTAACCAGACCCTAACCAGACCCTAACCAGACCCTAACCAGACCCTAACCAGACTCTAACCAGAACCACACAAGACCCTAACCAGACGCTAACCAGACTCTAACAAGACCCTAACCAGAACCGCACCAGACCCAGACCCTAACCCCCAGCAGACCCTAACCAGACTCTAACCAGACCCTAACCCCCAGCAGACCCTAACCAGACTCTAACCAGACCCTAACCAGACCCTAACCAGACTCTAACCAGACCCTAACCAGACCCTACCCAGACCCTTACCAGACCCTCCCAGACCCTAACCAGACCCTAACCAGACTCAAACCAGACCCTAACCAGACTCTAGCCAGACCCTAACCAGACTCTAGCCAGACCCTAACCAGACTCTAACCAGACTCTAAACAGACCCTAACCCCCACCAGACCCTAACCAGACCCTAACCAGACTCTAACCAGACCCTAACCAGACCCTAACCAGACCCGTACCAGACCCTAACCAGACCCTAACCAGACTCTAACCAGAACCACACAAGACCCTAACCAGACGCTAACCAGACTCTAACAAGACCCTAACCAGAACCGCACCAGACCCAGACCCTAACCCCCAGCAGACCCTAACCAGACTCTAACCAGACCCTAACCCCCAGCAGACCCTAACCAGACTCTAACCAGACCCTAACCAGACCCTAACCAGACTCTAACCAGACCCTAACCAGACCCTACCCAGACCCTAACCAGACCCTCCCAGACCCTAACCAGACCCTAACCAGACTCAAACCAGACCCTAACCAGACTCTAGCCAGACCCTAACCAGACTCTAGCCAGACCCTAACCAGACTCTAACCAGACTCTAAACAGACCCTAACCCCCACCAGACCCTAACCAGACCCTAACCAGACTCTAACCAGACCCTAACCAGACCCTAACCAGACCCGTACCAGACCCTAACCAGACCCTAACCAGACTCTAACCAGAACCACACAAGACCCTAACAAGACCCTAACCAGAACCGCACCAGACCCAGACCCTAACCCCCAGCAGACCCTAACCAGACTCTAACCAGACCCTAACCCCCAGCAGACCCTAACCAGACTCTAACCAGACCCTAACCAGACCCTAACCAGACTCTAACCAGACCCTAACCAGACCCTACCCAGACCCTAACCAGACCCTCCCAGACCCTAACCAGACCCTAACCAGACTCAAACCAGACCCTAACCAGACCCTAACCAGATTCTAACCAGAACCTAACCAGACCCTAACCAGACTCTAACCAGACCCTAACCAGACCCTAACCCAAATCTAACCAGACCCTAACCAGACCCCCACCAGACCCTAACCAGACCCAGACCCTAACCAGAACCGCACCAGACCCTGACCCGCACCAGACCCTAACCAGACTCTAACCAGACCCTAACCCCCAGCAGACCCTAACCAGACTCTAACCAGACCCTAACCAGACCCGCACCAGACCCTAACCAGACGCTAACCCCCACCAGACCCTAGCTAGACCCTAACCAGACCCTAACCAGACTCTAGCCAGACCCGTACCAGACTCTAACCAGACTCTAAACAGACTCTAAACAGACCCTAACCAGACTCTAACCAGACTCTAAACAGACCCTAACCAGACTCTACACAGACTCTAAACAGACCCTAACCCCCACCAGACCCCAACCAGACCCTAACCAGACTCTAACCAGACCCTAACCAGACCCTAACCAGACCCTAACCAGACCCGTACCAGACCCTAACCAGAACCACACAAGACCCTAACCAGACGCTAACCAGACTCTAACCAGACCCTAACCAGAACCGCACCAGACCCTGACCCGCACCAGACTCTAACCAGACTCTAACCAGATCCTAACCTGACCCTAACCAGACCCTACCCAGACCCTACCCAGACCCTCCCAGACCCTAACCAGACCCTAACCAGACTCAAACCAGACCCTAACCAGACTCAAACCAGACCCTAACCAGACTCAAACCAGACCCTAACCAGATTCTAACCAGAACCTAACCAGACCCTAACCAGACCCTAACCAGACTCTAACCAGACTCTAACCAGACTCTAACCAGAACCTAACCAGACCCTAACCAGACCCTAACCAGACTCTAACCAGACCCTAACCAGACCCTAACCAGACACTAACCAGACACTAATCAGACCCTAACCAGACACTAACCAGACCCTAACCAGACACTAACCAGACCCTAACTCCCACCAGACCCTAACCAGACTCTAACCCCCACCACACCTGACCCGCTAATATAGAAAATGCCTGTTGGCTACAGTCAGAGATGACGGAGCGATTTTTTGACAGGGGGTGCAGGATTTAGTTTTGCCTAAAGATATATTTCTGCTTATAATTTCTGACACTTTGGTAGGCTATTTGTTAGTCAACTTGTCTATAATTAGATACATGCAGATTCCCTGCTGTTATATTTTACCCTAGAATACTAAATTAACTATTGCTCAAGATCACTTCCTGAGTCAAGATCACTTCCTGAGTCAATATCACTACCTGAGTCAAGATCACTTCCTGAGTCAAGATCACTTCCTGATTCAAAATGCAAGCCCAGATCTACCGCTCTGATGTTTTAAAAACATGACTTCATAAAAGTAAGCCTATGCAACATGAACCAATTAAAAACCGTTCTGTAACGATGAGGTTTGTGCAGGTGGGCATTAGGCCCAATACATTATCACCTCATAGTGGCTATGCTCAGTGGGCATTAGGCCCAATACATTATCACCTCATAGTGGCTATGTTCAGGAGGCATTAGGCCCAATACATTATCACCTCATAGTGGCTATGTTCAGGAGGCATTAGACCCAATACATTATCACCTCATAGTGACTATGTTCAGGAGGCATTAGACCCAATACATTATCACCTCATAGTGACTATGTTCAGGAGGCATTAGACCCAATACATTATCACCTCATATTGGCTGTGCTCAGTTGGCATTAGGCCCAATACATTATGGCTGAATCAAGTGCACCTACCACCAACAGAACTAGCGCTGCTGAATCAAGTGCACCTATCACCAACAGAACTAGGGCTGCTGAATCAAGTGCACCTATCACCAACAGAACTAGCGCTGCTGAATCAAGTGCACCTACCGCCAACAGAACTAGGGCTGCTGAATCAAGTGCACCTATCGCATCAGCACTAGGGCTGCTGAATCAGCAGCTGTTATGATGCTGATAACCACAGGACCTTTACAGACGGTCCCTAACTGTGGTTGAACTACTATCAGCTGTTATGATGCTGATAAACACAGGACCTTTACAGACGGTCCCTAACTGTGGTTGAACTACTATCAGCTGTTATGATGCTGATAACCACAGGACCTTTACAGACGGTCCCTAACTGTGGTTGAACTACTATCAGCTGTTATGATGCTGATAAACACAGGACCTTTACAGACGGTCCCTAACTGTGGTTGAACTACTATCAGCTGTTATGATGCTGATAAACACAGGACCTTTACAGACGGTCCCTAACTGTGGTTGAACTACTATCAGCTGTTATGATGCTGATAAACACAGCACCTCTACAGACAGTACCTAACTGCTCATTCTCATTCTCTCAAGATGCTGAAAGAAATTAATCATATTTCTCCACTCCTGTTCCAGTCAAAATGTTGACTACATTTGGTGTTTAAGTTTACTGCAATAAATTAAGTTAATATTAAGGCTATGTGAGAGGTTATAGACCCTACAGTAAGGCTATGAGAGGTTATAGACCTTACAGTAAGGCTATGAGAGGTTATAAACCCTACAGTAATGCTATGAGAGGTTATAGACCCTACAGTAAAGTTATGAGAGGTTATAGACCCTACAGTAAAGTTATGAGAGGTTATAGACCCTACAGTAAAGTTATGAGAGGTTATAGACCCTACAGTAAGGCTATGAGAGGTTATAGACCCTACAGTAAGGCTATGGGAGGTTATAGACCCTACAGTAAGACTATGAGAGGTTATAGACCCTACAGTAAGACTATGAGAGGTTATAGACCCTACAGTAAGGCTATGAGAGGTTATAGACCCTACAGTAAGGCTATGAGAGGTTATAGACCCTACAGTAAGGCTATGGGAGGTTATAGACCCTACATTAAGGCTATGAGAGGTTATACACCCCACAGTAAGGTTATGGGAGGTTATATATCCTACAGTAAGGTTATGAGAGGTTATAGACCCTACAGTAAGGCTATGGGAGGTTATAGACCCTACATTAAGGCTATGTGAGAGGTTATAGACCCTACAGTCAGTGTCCAGATTTCAGTTTCTGTTTATTTTCAACTATCCACTTCACAGCTTTTCTCTTATTGAATTTAACTCCGACATCCTTTTAGGAATAACGTAAACTTTTTCTGCCAGTTCCCAAAAGCGTGTAAGCTATTAGCGTGTAGGCTATTAGCGTGTAGGCTATTAGCGTGTAGGCGATTAGTGTGTAAGCAATTAGCCTGTAGGCTATTAGTGTATAAGTGTTTAGCGTGTAGGCTATTAACGTGTAAGCATTTAGCCTGTAGGCTATTAGCGTGTAGGCTATTAACGTGTAAGCAATTAGCGTGTAGGTGATTAGCGCGTAGGCGATTCGCGCATAGGCTATTAGCGCGTATGCAATTAGCGTGTAGGCGATTAGCACGATTAGCTTAGCTTAAAAAGAATGAAAGAAAAACCTCAGTGTCGCCTACTGATACTGTTGCACAATAATTATACATTTATGGATTTGTTATTTATTTCTCTTTATTCAATCCTGCTCTTCATCCAGAAAACATTACATGACCCTAAACCCACCCGGACTGGTGGGTGTGTTTTAACGTGTGTGTGTGTGTTTTAGAGTGTGTGTGTGTTTTAGAGTGTGTGTGTGTGTGTTTTAACGTGTGTGTGTGTGTGTGTTTTAACGTGTGTGTGTGTGTGTGTTTTAGAGTGTGTGTGTGTGTGTGTGTGTTTTAGAGTGTGTGTGTTTTAGTGTGTGTGTGTGTTTTAGTGTGTGTGTGTGTTTTAGTGTGTGTGTGTGTTTTAGTGTGTGTGTGTGTTTTAGTGTGTGTGTGTGTGTGTGTGTGTGTGTGTGTGTGTGTGTGTGTGTGTGTGTGTGTGTGTGTGTGTGTGTGTGTGTGTGTGTGTGTGTGTGTGTGTGTGTTGTGTGTGTGTGTGTGTGTGTGTTTTAGAGTGTGTGTGTGTGTGTGTTTGTGTGTGTGTGTGTGTGTAGTGTGTGTGTGTGTGTGTTTTAGAGTGTGTGTGTGTGTTTTAGAGTGTGTGTATGTGTGTGTTTTAGAGTGTGTGTGTGTGTGTGTTTTAGAGTGTGTGTGTGTTTTAGAGTGTGTGTGTGTTTTAGAGTGTGTGTGTGTGTTTTAGAGTGTGTGAGTGTGTTTTAGAGTGTGTGAGTGTGTATTAGAGTGTGTGAGTGTGTGAGTGTGCTTTAGAGTGTGTGAGTGTGCTTTAGAGTGCGTGTGTGTGTTTTAGAGTGTGTGAGTGTGCTTTAGAGTGCGTGTGTGTGTTTTAGAGTGTGTGAGTGTGCTTTAGAGTGCGTGTGTGTGTTTTAGAGTGTGTGAGTGTGCTTTAGAGTGCGTGTGTGTGTTTTAGAGTGTGTGAGTGTGTTTTATAGTGTGTTTGTGTGTGTGAGTGTGTTTTAGAGTGTGTGAGTGTGTTTCAGAGTGTGTGTTGACTGACCTGAGCTGAAGCCTGGTGTAGCAGGGACACATCTGCCCATAGGTCCTACTGCATACCTTAACCTGGTCACCAGACCTGCACACACAGAGGGCGAGAGGGAGTGTGTGTCTGTGTCTGTGTCTGTGTCTGTGTGTGTGTGTGTGTGTGTGTCTGTGTCTGTGTGTGTGTGTGTGTGTGTGTGTGTGTGTGTGTGTGTGTGTGTGTGTGTGTGTGTGTGTGTGTGTGTGTGTCTGTGTGTCTGTGTGTCTGTGTGTGTGTGTGTGTGTGTGTGTGTGTGTGTGTGTGTGTGTGTGTGTGTGTGTGTGTGTGCGCTACCTGCGGCATTGTGGTTGTGGTACTCTATGAGTTCAGGTATTGAGGTGAAGATGTGCTTCTCACAAAGATAGAAGCTTCCAGAATCATTGAGCTTTATCTGGTAGTGTCTGATACCACCATTTATACTAAGGGGAGAGAGTGGAGCAAAGAGAGTGGGAGAGAGAGAGAGAGTGGGAGAGAGAGAGAGACAGAGAGGGAGAGAGAGAGAGAGAGAGAGAGAGAGAGAGAGAGAGAGAGAGAGAGAGAGAGAGAGAGAGAGAGAGAGAGAGAGAGAGAGGAGAGAGAGAGAGAGGAGAGAGGAGAGAGAGAGAGAGAGGGAGAGAGAGAGAGAGGGGGATGGATGGATGGAGAGAGAGAGAGAGAGAGACAGCAGAGCAGAGGTCACGATCAGATGAGCTCCTGCATTTTTCAGCATTTTCTTAAAAAAACAGATTAGGAGTTAAATAAACTTGGATTTTTTTGTCAGGAACACACACTGGATTCTACCCTCTACAACATAACCCCCACTTCAAATCAAACCTTAAAACCTACAACCTGATTTTGGACGGAATTTCGGAATCACCTGGAAGGTTCACAACTACCAAGGATTTATTACTCTATACAGCAAATTCTCTGGAAAACAACAGAAACCTGAGAACACCATCCAACCTGGAACTGAGTGAGTAATGTTTAGTCTGACATTATATTGGGGCGGCAGGGTAGCCTAGTGTTTAGAGTGTTGGACTAGTAACCGGAAGGTTGCAAGTTCAAACCCCCGAGCTGACAAGGTACAAATCTGTCGTTCTGCCCCTGAACAGGCAGTTAACCCACTGTTCCTAGGCCGTCATTGAAAATACGAATTTGTTCTTAACTGACTTGCCTGGTTAAATAAAGGTCAAATAAAAAATAAAAATAAACAAAAGCCAAGAAGAAAAATACACACCATTACTTTATAAGGACTGAATGCTAACATAATTCTGCCAAGCCTGATTGATACAGCTTCAACTAGCACTGACGTGTCACGTGAGAGGTGTCAAAGCCCATTAGCCCAACAATGGCAGGAGAGCCACACAGTCTACCCCAACCAAATGGAGAGGCCTTAGAAGCTCCCTCCCGCTGTTCAGAGGTAATTCAAATACAGTACCTTGTGCATGTAAAGAATGATAAGGCAACAAAAGATCACAAAATGAAGCTCCTTATGGAAAATCAAGAGACACTTTTTGCTGACTATTACAAAAATGGGAACATCAGCAACCTTATCTTCCACACAAACCATCCCCTGGCATGGCACAGTGCTATATTAGCACACTACCCCTTTGTTAAGAGAGCGGGGGTTAACGAGGGATGGATAAGGATACTAGACAACGAGGACTCTGAGTCAAGTAATATAAATATCTATAAGTCCGGAACAGTAATGGTACAGGGCAACACCAAACAGTTTCAGATGGACTTTCACCAAATTAAAGAATTAGCCCAGAAGGAGAAGCTCTCCCTTGATAAAGACACCCCCACCCCGAGCTGGTCAGACCAGACTTCTTCATTATATAACCCCACAGATGAGCAACCCACAGCGGACAGTCAACCTCCCAGCACAGAGTATTACTCCCTCATTGAAATGAAGGATAAATTCACCCAGCTGGAGGTAAGGCAGGTGGAGCTGGAACAGCAGGTGATTCCTCTCCAGTCAGCACAGACCCAGACAACAGTCCAGCACAACAACACTCTCTTAACCTCTTCAACCTATGGGGGCGCTATGTCATTATTGGATAAAAAGATGTGCCCGTTTTAAGTGCAATATTTTGTCACGAAAAGATGCTCGACTATGCATGGAATTGACAGCCTTGGAAAGACAAAACTCTGACGTTTCCAAAACTGCAAAGATATTATCTGTGAGTGCCCCAGAACTAATGCTACAGGCGAAACCAAGATGAAACTTCAAACAGGAAATGAACAGGATTTTTGACGCTGTGTTTACTAACGTCTCCTTATATGGCTGTGAATATGTTGGGAAAGAGCTTATCCAAGATGTCTGCAGCATTGTGGCGTATTTGTAGGCATATCATTGGAAAATTGGTCATAAGAGATTACATTTGCCAGGGGTCCGTCCGGTGCCCTTTGTCTAAATCGGTGCGTAATTCCCAGTGGCAACCATTGTACCTTGCGTTACAGAAGGAGACTCATACTTCCAGGAACGATACATCATTGAAGAGATATGTGAAAAACACCTTGAGGATTGGTTCTAAACAACGTTTGCCATGTTTCAGTCGATATTATGGAGTTAATTTGGAAAAAAAGTTTGGCGTTTGGATAACTGAATTTTCGGGGTTTTTTGGTAGCCAAACGTGACGCACCAAACGGACCGATTTCTCCTGCACAAAAACTCTTTCAGGAAAAACTGAACATTTGCTATCTAACTGAGAGTCTCCTCATTGAAAACATCCGAAGTTCTTCAAAGGTAAATGATTTATTGAATGTTTTTGCTGGTTTTTGTGAAAATGTGGCCTAATGCTAACGCTAAATGCTAGTGCTAAATCTTAACGCTAAATGCTAAATGCTAGTTTGCTATGGTAGAGAAGCATATTTTTGAAAATCTGAGATGACAGTGTTGTTAACAAAAGGCTAAGCATGAGAGCTAGCATATTGATTTCATTTCATTTGCATCTACATTACATTTAAGTCATTTAGCAGACGCTCTTATCCAGAGCGACTTACAAATTGGTGCGTACACCTTATGACATCCAGTGGAGCAGCCACTTTACAATAGTGCATCTAAATCTTTTAAGGGGGGTGAGAAGGATTACTTTATCCTATCCTAGGTATTCCTTAAAGAGGTGGGGTTTCAGGTGTCTCCGGAAGGTGGTGATTGACTCCGCTGTCCTGGCGTCGTGAGGGAGTTTGTTCCACCATTGGGGGGCCAGAGCAGCGAACAGTTTTGACTGGGCTGAGCGGGAACTGTACTTCCTCAGTGGTAGGGAGGCGAGCAGGCCAGAGGTGGATGAACGCAGTGCCCTTGTTTGGGTGTAGGGCCTGATCAGAGCCTGGAGGTACTGAGGTGCCGTTCTCCTCACAGCTCCGTAGGCAAGCATCATGGTCTTGTAGCGGATGCGAGCTTCAACTGGAAGCCAGTGGAGAGAGCGGAGGAGCGGGGTGACGTGCGAATAATTAACGTTGCGTTATGGTAATGGGCTTGAGGCTGTAGTCATGATCCCGGATCCGGGTTGGCTCGACGCAAGAAGATAACCAGACAACAGTCCATCACATCAACACCCCCTTAACCAGACCCGGAGAGCTGGAGGTGGAGAGAGACATACAGTGGGGCAAAAAAGTATTTAATTATTTTCCACCATAATTTACAAATAAATTCATTAAAATCCTACAATGTGATTTTCTGTGATTTTTTTTCTCATTTTGTCTGTCATAGTTGAAGTGTACCTATGATGAAAATTACAGGCCTCTCTCATCTTTTTAAGTTGGAGAACTTGCACAATTGGTGGCTGACTAAATACTTTTTTGCTCCACTGTATCTGCACTCTGGACAGTGGTGAGACAACTTCAACAGGAGAAAGAGCAGGAGCAGGAGAAGAACAGAGCACTGGAGGAGAGGATCAGACTGCTGGAGGAGGAGAGGTTGAGGGGGATGGCGTGTGACAGAGAACAACCCACTAGAGAGGTGGCCACCCCCACAGAGAAGCCAGCAGAACAGCCCACCTCAGCACCCGACAAAAGTCTCGACACCACAGCAGAACAGTCCACACCAGACCCTGACCATAGAGTCGACATCACAGCAGAACAGACAAAAGAAAAACCCCAAGCCCAGCGGCTCTCACCCCCTCTGTGCACCCCCCCTGTCAGCCACCCTGATAGCCCTTCTGACAACCCCCCCACACCCACCGAGGACAAACACAAGACACAGATTGTACTACTTATGGACTCAAATGGGAAATATATAGAAGAAAAAAAACTTTTCCCAAACACAGTGTGTCTAAACTCTGGTGTCCAAACACCCAGCGTGCCCTCGACCTTCTGTCTGAGGACCAACTAGGTTCACCCAGCGCACCCTAGACCTTCTGTCTGAGGACCAACTCATCTCACCTAGCCACATAATAATACACACAGGCACAAATGACCTGAGAGCACAGCAGGAAAGGGTGGCCACAGCACTGAAGGGAGTGATTGAAAAGGCTTCTTCTACTTTCCCCAACGCACAAGTGGTTATCTCCACCCTGCTACCACGAAAAGACTTCCACCCTGCCACAATACAGCGGGTAAACGGAAGTATTTCCCGTGACTGTGCCTCAAAACCAAATGTTTTCCTGGCCCACCACTCCACCCTGGACTTGAACAGCCTCTATGACCAGGTCCACCTCTACAAGGCAGCAGTGCCCACCTTTGCCCGGACTCTAAAGGACATCGCTCTCAAACGTATCCCCAACACTTCACACAGGAGCAACAGATCAATAGACACCCCACCCAGACCAGCGAGACACTCTCCCGGACCTGCAGGACCCTCCCCCTGGACCTACACATAGAGGACCCACGCCAAGAGGACTTACATCCAGACCACAGCACCTCCAGCCACATCCACATCCACATCCACAGCCACATCCACACCCCCACCCCAACCAATCAACACCCCCCCCAACGTCAACCATGCCCACACCCCATTTAGGCACCCTCAGATCAGACCTATGCCCCTCCTGCTCACCCCATGCACCCCACCCCCGCAAAGAGGGCCTCAACATGGAAGTCACACATACGCTTAGGCCGTGAGCAGGCAAACAGGCCCAACCCCCACTCTTGCACTAGCCCAAGACAATGGAATGTACCAGATGCTCAGCAGGCTCTGCTCACACTTACTGGCCTGAGGCCAAACCATGACCAACAACATTGGACACTTTATGGAACACAAAGCCTTCACTATCTCATCCTGGAATATCCAAGGCCTGAGGTCATCTGCCTTTGGCCTAAAGAGCAGGAACCCGGACTTCACCAAAGAAATCGGTAATACAAACAGTGTCATCCTGCAGCTGGTAGTCCCATCCACTCAACTACCAGGTGGGTGGTATAGAGGAGATGGACCCACTGGTGGCCCTCTAGGTTACAGAGAGCTGGAAGTCCCATCCACCACACTACCAGGTGGGTGGTATAGAGGAGATTGACCCACTGGTTGCCCTCTAGGTTACAGAGAGCTGGTAGTCCCATCCACCACACTACCAGGTGGGTGATATAGAGGAGATGGACCCACTGGTTGCCCTCTAGGTTACAGAGAGCTGGTAGTCCCATCCACTACACTACCAGGTGGGTGGTATAGAGGAGATGGACCCGCTGGTTGCCCTCTAGGTTACAGAGAGCTGGTAGTCCCATCCACTACACTACCAGGTGGGTGGTATAGAGGAGATGGACCCACTGGTGGCCCTCTAGGTTACAGAGAGCTGGTAGTCCCATCCACCACACTACCAGGTGTGAAACATGGTATAGAGGAGACGGACCAACTGGTTGTCCTCTAGGTTACAGAGAGCTGGTAGTCCCATCCACCACACTACCAGGTGGGTGGTATAGAGGAGATGGACCCACTGGTTGTCCTCTAGGTTACAGAGAGCTGGTAGTCCCATCCACCACACTACCAGGTGGGTGGTATAGAGGAGATGGACCCACTGGTTGTCCTCTAGGTTACAGAGAGCTGGTAGTCCCATCCACCACACTACCAGGTGGGTGGTATAGAGGAGATGGACCCACTGGTTGTCCTCTAGGTTACAGAGAGCTGGTGTCAAACAGGGAAGGGACTCAGGGGGTATGCTAATTTGGTATAGAGCAGACCTAACTCATTCCATTAAATTAATCAAAACAGGAACATTTTAAATTTGGCTAGAAATTCTAAAGGAAATTATCTTAACAGAGAAAAATGACCTCCTGTGTGCTACCTATATCCCCCCACTAGAATCCCCATACTTTAATGAAGACAGCTTCTCCATCCTTGAGGGGGAAATCAATAATTTCCAGACCCAGGGACATGTACTAGTCTGTGGCGACCTAAATGCCAGAACCGGACAAGAACCTGACACCCTCAGCACACAGGGGGACAAACACCTGCCTGCAGGTGACAGCATTCCCTCCCCCATATGCCCCCCTAGACACAACAATGACAACATAACCAACAAAAACCACAACTCCTGTAGCTCTGTCGGACGCTGGGTATGTACATAGTCAACGGTAGGCTTCGAGGGGACTCCTATGGTAGGTACACCTATAGCTCATCTCTTGGCAGTAGTACTGTAGACTACCTTATCACTGACCTCAACCCAGAGTCTCTCAGAGCGTTCACAGTCAGCCCACTGACCTCAACCCAGAGTCTCTCAGAGCGTTCACAGTCAGCCCACTAACACCCCTATCAGACCACAGCAAAATCACAGTCTACTTAAACAGAGCAATACTCAATCATGAGGCATCAAAGCCAAAGGAACTGAGTAACATTAAGAAATGCTATAGATGGAAGGAATGCAGTTTGGAAACCTACCAAAAAACAATTAGGCAACAACAAATTCAATCCCTTTTAGACAATGTCCTGGGTAAAACGTTCCACTGTAATAGTGAAGGTGTTAACTTAGAAGTAGAACATTTTAACAGGATAGTTGACCTCTCAGCTTCCCTATCAAATCTAAAAATCTCAAATAGAAAACTGAAGAAAATGAACAACAATGACAAATGGTTTGATGAAGAATGCAAAAATCTAAGAAAGAATTTGTGAAACCTGTCCAACCAAAAACATAGAGACCCGGAAAACCCGAGTCTACGCCTTCACTATGGGGAATCACTAAAACAATACAGAAATACACTACGGAAAAAGAAGGAACAGCACGTCAGAAATCAGCTCAATGTAATTGAAGAATCCATAGAATCTAATGACTTCTAGGAAAATTGGAAAACACTAAACAAACAACAATAAGAAGAATGATCTATTCAAAATGGAGATGTGGATAAACCTCTTCTACAATCTTTTTGGCTCTATAACAGAGAACAAACAGCACAAACATATACATGATCAAATACACATCTTAGAATCAACTATTAAAGACCAGAACCCACTGGATTCCAGAACAAACTGGATTCCAGAACAAACTGGATTCCAGAACAAACTGGATTCCAGAACCCACTGGATTCTCCAATTACATTGAATGAACTACAGGACAAAATACAAACCCTCCAACCCAGGAGGCCTGTGGTGTTGATGGTATCCTCAATGAAATGATCAAATATACAGACAACATATTCCAATTGGCTATTCTAAAACTCTTTAACAACATCCTTAGCTCTGGCATCTTCCCCAATACTTGGAACCAAGGACTGATCACCCCAATCCACAAAAGTGGAGACAAATTTGACCCCAATAACTACCGTGGAATATGTGTCAACAGTAACCTTGGGGAAATCCTCTGCAGTATCATTAACAGCAGACTCGTACATTTCCTCAGTGAAAACAATGTACTGAGCAAATGTCAAATTGGCTTTTTACCAAATTACCGTACGACAGACCACGTATTCACCCTGCACACCTTAATTGGCAAACAAACAAACCAAAACAAAGACAAAAGTCTTCTCATGCTTTGTTGATTTAAAAAAAGCCTTTTTGGCATGAGGGTCTGCTATACAAATTGATGGAAAGTGGCGTTGGGGGTAAAACATACGACATTATAAAATCCATCAAATCCATGAATCAGTCATTGAGCCCATTAACCTTTATGGCTGTGAGGTCTGGGGTCCGCTCACCAACCAAGACTTCACTAAATGGGACAAACACCAAATTGAGACTCTGCACGCAGAATTCTGGAAAAATATCCCCCGTGTACAACGTAGAACACCAAATAATGCATGCAGAGCAGAATTAGGCCGATACCCACTAATTATCAAAATCCAGAAAAGAGCCGTTAAATTCTACAACCACCTAAAAGGAAGTGATTCCCAAACCTTCCATAACAAAGCCATCACCTACAGAGAGATGAACCTGGAGAAGAGTCCCCTTAGCTGGACCTGGGGCTCTGTTCACAAACACACCCCACAGAACCCCAGGACAACAACACAATTAGACCCAATCAAATCATGAGAAAACAAAAATATAATTACTTGACACATTGGAAAGAATTAACCAATAAACAGACCAAACTAGAATGCTATTTGGCCCTAAACAGAGAGTACACAGTGGCAGAATACCCGACCACTGTGACTGACCCAAACTTAAGGAAAGCTTAGACTATGTACAGACTCAGTGAGCATAGCCTTGCTACCTCCTGTCCAATGTATGACCATATTAGAGAGACATATTTCCCTCAGATTACACAGATCCACAAAGAATTTGAAAACAAATCCATTTTTGATAAACTCCCATATCTACTGGGTGAAATTCCACAGTGTGACATCACAGCAGCAATATTTGTGACCTGTTGCCACAAGAAAAGGTCAACCAGTGAAGAACAAACACCATTGTAAATACAACCCATATTTATGCTTATTTATTTTATATTGTGTCCTTTAACCATTTGTACATTGTTAAAACACTGTATATATATATAATATGACATTTGTAATGTCTTTAATGTTTTGGAACTTCTGTATGTGTAATGTTTACTGTTCATTTTTATTGTTTATTTCACTTTTGTATATCATCTACCTCACTTGCTTTGGCAATGTTAACACATGTTTCCCATGACAATAAAGCCCCTTGAATTGAATTGAGAGAGAGAGAGAGAGAGAGAGAGAGAGAGAGAGAGAGAGAGAGAGAGAGAGAGAGAGAGAGAGAGAGAGAGAGAGAGAGAGAGAGAGAGAGAGAGAGAGAGAGACAGAGAGAGAGAGAGATGGCTCAGTGTGTTAGGGATTGATTTTCCACATGGTCCATATAATGTATTTATTAAAGGTTCTTACCCCAGAGCTTTAGTGAACACTGAAACAGTGTAACAGCTTTGTTGACTCGACTCCCTCACCACAAACCCTCCCTCTTTAGCCTGTAAAGATGAAATTAACAATTGTAGAATATCTACAGATTTACAGCACAGGAGAAACAGATAGACTAGCAGACTACCTGACTAACAGATAGTCTGGCTAATTGATTGATTGATCGAAGAAAGAACAAAACCCGGACTGGAACCTCCTGTCGTAGCAGCTGTTCAGCCTCTGATCTGGTGATGCTCTGACAGTACCACCTAGAACGGTGGAGGAGAGAACGCTTTACTGGACTGCAATGCTAAGCGCTAAGGAAGTATCTGTGTAGTACTGGACTGCAATGCTAAGCGCTAAGGAAGTATCTGTGTAGTACTGGACTGGGTAAGGAAGTATCTGTGTAGTATCTGGACTGTATCAACTGGACATCTGTGTAGTGCTGGGTAAGTATCTGTGTAGTACTGGAGCGTACTGGACTGGGTATCTGGTAGTACTGGAGTATCTGTGTAGTACTGGACTGGGTACTGGAATCTGTGTAGTGGACTGGGTATCTGTGTAATACTAGTACTAAGTATCTGTGTAGTACTGACTGTAAGTATCTGTGTAGTACTGGAGACTGTAGTACTGGACTGTATCTGTGTAGTACTGGACTGTAGTACTGGACTGGGTATCTGTGTAGTACTGGAGTATCTGTGTAGTACTGGACTGGGTAAGTATCTGTGTAGTACTGGACTGGGTAAGTATCTGTGTAGTACTGGACTGGGTAAGTATCTGTGTAGTACTGGACTGGGTATCTGTGTAGTACTGGACTGGGTATCTGTGTAGTACTGGACTGGGTATCTGTGTAGTACTGGACTGGGTATCTGTGTAGTACTGGACTGGGTATCTGTGTAGTACTGGACTGGTAAGTATCTGTGTAGTACTGGACTGGGTGGGTATCTGTGTAGTACTGGACTGGGTATCTGTGTAGTACTGGACTGGGTATCTGTGTAGTACTGGACTGTGTATCTGTGTAGTA